>NC_063174.1:35279690-35494690 GCF_023159225.1 Perognathus longimembris pacificus | reverse complement strand
CTCCTGATTACAGTCTCCCAAGTAGTTAGGACTATAGAAGGCATGAGTCAGTGATGCCCAGCCAAATATTTTAATAAAGGCTATTATTAACATATAAAGTGGGGCTGGGAATATGGCCTAGTGGCAAGAGTGCTTGCTTTGTATACATGAGGCCCTGGGTTCGATTCCTCAGCACCACATATACAGAAAATGGCCAGAAGTGGCGCTGTGGCTCAAGTGGCAGAGTGCTAGCCTTGAGCAAAAAAGAAGCCAGGGACAGTGCTCAGGCCCTGAGTTCACGGCCTAGGACAAGCAAAAAAATAATAATAATAATAAAATAAATAAATAAAGCAAGCAAAAATTAATTCATTAGACGATCTATGGTAGACTCTGGCTCTTTAAAAAATTAAACTTAAGGACTAGGGAGTGCATGACAGTGGTAGAATGCTTGTCTAGCATGCATGAGGCCCAGGGCTTGATCTTCAAATTCTACAAAATACATTTTATTTAAACTTGTAGGTTATCACTTAGTTATACTTTTTTTTTTTTAACCAAGCTCTAGTTTTTTCTTTTGTTCTTCTGAGACCTGGGCAGCTGTCTTTGGAGACACTGGTTGGACACTGATCAAAGAGCCTAGAGGTAAAAAGAGGTCATAGTGTTCTAATTGAGACACTGTTTTAATACAATTTCAAAAATCTGATCCTTAAGGAAATACTAAAACTAAGGCTCAGAAAAATCAAGAAACCTGCTCAAGGCCAAAGGCAATTAAGTAATTATGTAAATTATTTAAATATAGTCTGTTTCATATTCCTGTGATTTCCAATATGCAATTACATAAGTGTTTTTGTTTTGTTTTGTTTTTTGCCAGTACTGGAGCTTGAACTCAGGGCTTTGAGCTCTTGCTCTGCTTTCTTGATCATAGCTGGCACCCTATCACTTGAGCCACACCTCCAAGCTTGGTATTTTACTGGCTGAGGCAAAATATTTAAGACTGTTCTGCCTGGACTAACTTCAAACCAAGATGTTCAAGGTCTCAGTGTCCTAAGTAGTTAGGATTACAGGCATGAGCAACTGGTGACCAGCTATGTCAAGCATTTTTAACTTGTTATAAAATAACAAGAGGGAAAAAGTTAAAGTAAAATGAAGTTTAGATACAGTGTCAAAGACTTATGTTCCAGTTATTTTTGTGTGTATACAAAAATATATAATAGGTCACATAACTTGTTCACCTAAATCATTTGCATGAATACACACTTATATTCCAACAATTTTTTAAATTTTAACAATCTGACTAAATCAGAAAATTCTCAATTGGTACCAACATGTTAAACATTAACCCAATACCAACAAGTTTAATCATTTCACTTACAAGAAATAATACAGTTCCCAAAAGAATAGCTAATAACTATCTGCAAATATTTACAACAGTTAAGCAAAACTTTGACAGTGAAAATAATTAACTTGTCAGGAGGAGAGTAAAGTAAATCTCAAGGTTTTCTGGAATTTTATTGACTTTAAGTAAACTTTAAAAGAAGTTTATCACAAGCAGTCAAAATGCTAGTATCCAATGGACCATCAAAAGTCAGAATGAAATGTAAAAGATATGTTTTACTTTTAATTGTCAATGTTCTTGACTTACTAGCTCAAATATTCAATATTTGGCAAAAATAAACAAAATTAATCAAGACTAAAAGTACTATTATCAATAATATTATGAAAATGTTTCATTCTTTAGCTTTAATCACCTTAACTATCTTCCCATTTTGTGTGTCTTATTTTCTTCACACTAAAGTACCTAACTAGAGAGCCCCTAATCATAAATATTCTATCTAAGGTTTTGACAAAAGAAAATTCACCATGGGTGTATATGCCCTTTCCTTATGTCACTTCAAAGGTAATGACTATTATACAGCCATATATATGACAGATGGCAGTCCTCCCTAGCTTATTCCTGATAAACAGTCTACTATAGCTACCGGCTCACATCCATAACCCCAAATTACTTACTTGCAAAACCAAAACAAAAACATAAAGCACAAATTACAAACATCTACAACCTGGAAATACCTGAAAATATCCTAATCCTCTCTTACCCCATTTTAACCTGCATTTTTCTTTTGTGGGTATTTTTCTCACAAGGTACTTTCTTTGATAATGAAACAGAATAAAGACAATATTTTCACTGCACTAAAAGCAAGGTTGAAAATTACTATAAATTTTAAGAAAATCTCAATATATGACAATTTCTACCATTTATAATTTTTATTCATTACTCATTTGAAGTTAAGTTCCCCAAATTATTATTTTTTATTTTTAAGATTCTAACTGCCTTTAAAGCATATCACTTTCTGAGTATTTTTTAATCAATTATTATGTTGACTAACTTAAAATACTTTGTAAACTAAAAACTAACTACAGATAAAATATCTAATCAGTAACAATTTAAACTCTTAAGAGTACTTTGTCTACTCACAGATAAATGATGTATCATTTAGAGATTCCTCTTAAAGAATTAATTCAGTTGTCCCAATCTTCTCTCATTTAAAATACAGTTGCTCTTTCAGGTTGTGAAAGAGCTGAGAAGTTGTCTCCTGTCATGTGTATATTAATCAAAATACTGGCAAGGAGACACATAAAATTTTAAGGGAGTACTTTGTTGTAGTTTGATGTGTTAGCAGATTAGGAACAGGAAAAAAATGTTTCATAAAAGCTACTATATTTTAAGTGAAAACAATGGTAGCTTAAAAATGAGGCTTAACAATTTATACCTTATGCCAGTTTTTCAAGTATTTTTTATAATTAACATTCATTTGTACTAATCAACAATACATCTACCACTTATTTCTCAAAATATTTATTCTTCTCTTCAAGTAATGAATTATAGATACCTGATACTATATCTCAAATTACTTGTAAATATTAAAACACCCTTAAGTTTAAGCACCACACGAAAGTATTTATGTAAACCACAGTGGATTACAAATTGTAAGGAAATCTAGCTAGCTGTCCTTTTAAATGGTAGAACAGTCAAGAGCAAACATAAAGATGGGAAAAAGTGGGACCCAGGGACATAGCTCAGTGATAAAGAGTGTTTGCCTAGCATGTATGAAAGCCTACTCTCTAGTACACACACACACAAAAAGAAGAGACATAAGAGGAGGAAGAAGGTGAAAAGAAGAAAAGAGGAAGGAAGAGACAAAGGAGATACAGCAGCAGCTTTACTGAACAGGCCATGAGAGGAGGATTGCTTGAGCCTAAGTGTGAGTCCAAGCCTGGGTAATATACTCAGAACCAGTCTCAAAAATTAAAAAGAGGGGCTGGGGATATGGCCTAGTGGCAAGAGTGCTTGCCTCCTATACATGAGGCCCTGGGTTCGATTCCCCAGCACCACATATACAGAAAATGGCCAGAAGTGGCACTGTGGCTCAAGTGGTAGAGCGCTAGCCTCGAGCAAGAAGAAGCCAGGGACAGTGCTCAGGCCCTGAGTCCAAGCCCCAGGACTGGCCCCCCAAAAAAAAAATTAAAAAAGAAAGCAGAGTGTACATTCCTGTAATCTCATCACTCAGGAGGCTAAGGAAGAGGATTGCTAGATCCAGGCCAATTTGGGCTACTATCTAAAAACCCAAATGATCTCATTTTAGGTGTTGCAGTAAAACAAAACAAAACCAACAATTATTTCTTCTAAACTAAAACTGTATTTTCTATTTGCTATGATTATATAAATACTATTAGGATAAACATTTATGTCTCAGTCTAAGTACTACAAATGGACACATATATTAGTCTTAAAACAAATAGATTGGGTGCTGGTTACTCAAGAGGCTGATATCTAAGGATCTCAGTTCAAATCCAGCCCAGGAAGGAAAGCCAATTACATACCAAAAACATCTGGAACTAGAGCTGTGGTTCAAGTGGTAAAGTGTGCCAACCATGAGTGGAAAACCTCAGGGACAGTGCCATGGCCCTGAGTGTAAGCCCCAGGACTGGCACACACACAAACACACAAATTGTAAACAGAAAAAATGTAAGCAGAAAAAGCAATCCAGGCTAGGTATAACAATATAAACTTTCTTCAATAAAGGATATTTACAGAATATATTTAGGGAGGGAGCGAAAAGGAGGAGGAGGACATGAGGAAGAAAAGGAGGAGGAAGTAATGGGAAACGAAAGGCTAGTTAGAGGCAACTGAAGTATTTCTACTAAATAAAGCCTTTAGGAAAAAAGACAATTAAATTCCTTCATATAAATCTATTAAATATGTGATATTTTGGTATTTGTTGTAACATACAAAGGCATTTAGCAGGCTTCACTTTCTCCAAACATCTTATCTATAATCTGTTGAAACAGAAGCATGCACATTTGGAATATGGAACAGCACCTGTTTATCATATTGTCAGTCATAAAAGAAATCAAAGCAAATTTAAACTGCAGCTATTAACTGCATTACTAGTTTACAAACTAAGAAAATCAGAAATTCAAAATCTGAAAACTGGGCTGGGAATATGGCCTAGTGGTAAAGTGCTTGCCTCGTATACATGATGCCCTGGGTTCAATTCCTCAGCACCACATATATAGAAAAAGCCAGAAGTGGCTCTGTGGCTCAAGTGGTAGAGTACTACTAGCCTTGAACAAAAAGAAGCCAGGGACAATGCTCATGCCCTGAGTTCAAGCACCAGAAATGGCAAAAAAAAAAAAAAAAAAAACACCCCACAAAAAATATGAAAATTGCCCATAAGTATTTTAATATAAAACTTTTTGAGTGATACAAAAGATGATTTTATAAACTTTAAATGTTACTATGATGTAACTTTTAATATTTAAAAAAAGAAACCTGTAAATCACCATTTATTTAGGCCCCATCCTTTTGCTCTGTGTGACTAAAACTAAACAAGGACAACCTTTCCAAGAATCCAAGTTGCTATTACTTACATATTCACTCCAAGACACATTTATAAGACATACATAAACTAAAGCAAAACATTTTTATTATTCTGCAATTTTTACTTACCTAATATTTTCACAGCATAATGAGGACTTTCTAAAATAATTCCTTCCTCGGTGTCAAATATAGGGTTATCTATTCCAGTCTTTGGAGGAATTTGGGCTAGTTTCTTAAGTCTCATGGAAGAATTAAGGTCCAGTTCTTGCTTTTTCCCTTCTTCCTCTCGCCTACGTCTCATATCCTCCTGTTGTTGTCGGATACGCTCCAACTGTGCACTTCGTCGTACTGGCATCATCCTTGTGCCCAAATCTCCAGGGCAGTCAACAGCCATCTCTCGGTGCCTCTGATGTTCCTCTGGTGATGCAAGATCAACATTTTTTATTCCGTTGTCGGATTCCTCTGTAACATGCCCATTCATATGGAATGTTGTCATGATTATCTATAAAAACCTGTACCAATTTATATAGATCAATTTTTCCTATAAAGCCAATTCTCTTGATTCTGTAGTATAAAATCCATGTTACTTCAAAAAACAACCAAAAAAAGAAACTTCTCACACCACATAATAATGCTATGAAAAGGTATCCATGAAGGAAAAATCTAAGGGGAAAGATGGAAGGGGGAAAAAAAAGTGTAAGAATTACAATATGAAACCTGATTTACATAGCCCCCTTTCTAATCTCTACACAATACAGAAGAAAAATCTAGTAAATATATGATTTTTGCTCTATAGATTAAGTACATTTCTTGTATTTTACAAAGAATGCTGAGAAAATCAAGCCATTCCCTTTTCCCCAAGTCAACTCTCAAGAATTTGAAGCATATTATTTATCTTTTCTTTTCTTTTCTTTTTTTTGCCAGTCCTGGAGCTTAAACTCAGGGCCTGAGTGCTGTCCCTGGCTTCATTTTGTTCAAGGCTAGCACTCTACCTCTTGAGCCACAGTGCCACTTCTGGCTTTTTCTGTATATGTGGTGCTGAGGAATTGAACCCAGGGCTTCATGCATGTAGGCAAGCACTCAACCACTAGGCCACATTCCCAGCACTATTCATCTTTTTAAATATGACATTTGGGGCTGGGCACTGGTGGATCGTGCCTGTAATTCTAGCTACTCAGGAGGCTGAGATCTGAGGATTGTGGTTCAAAGCCAGCTGGACCAGGATAGTCCAAGAGACTCATCTCCAATTAATCACTAGAAAAGTAGAAGTGGTGCTGTCACTCAAAGTGGTAGAGTGCTAGTCATGAGCTAAAAAATTCAGGGACAGTGTCCAGGTCCTGAGTTCAAGCCCCAGGACCACCACCACCACCAACAACAACAAAATTGACACTGGAAAGTTTAGTAAAGTAGAAAAATAAAAGTTTAGAGTATTAATTTTGTAAAGAATAGGTGCTTCTTATATAAATAGGTGCTTAAATGCCTAAAGTTGTCTCAATTTTGTGATTGGTTAATTGCTAAACCAAATGATGACAGTCAATTCCATATATACCAAGCTAACTTGATATGGTAGGTAACTTGAAATACAGGAAATATTTGCAGGAAAAATTAACTTATTTTTAAGGGGGTATGAGATGGAAATGCCCAAAGTATAAGAAACTTTATAATTAGAAGCAAAGTAGCATCTACAGAAAAAAACAATCATGGAGAGAAAACAGAATCTTCATTCTGTCTCTGCCACTTCCATTATTATTATGATTTAAAGTGCCTGGTCTCTGAACCTCAGATTCAATTAGACAAATTATTTCATAGGATTTTGAGCCTTAAGTAAGATAATGTGTAAAAATTATAATGTGGGTATATAGATATGTTTATATTAATTTTAAGTATTAATCTGTTTTTCTTATCTTAAAAATCCTCTAAGATAGGTTAGACAAGAAAAATATTTTATTAGATGGCACTGGCTTTTCACCAAATTATTTCTTGAGCACAAACAGGCAGACTGTTTGTGTGTGAACCCACACAGAGTATCTAATTAGTCTTCTTCTACTCTTCTTCTACTCAGTCTTTAAAAATATTTACAATAATAAATCTACTATCTCCTTGAGTTGAGAAGCCTTAAGAGTAGTTGGAGCACAATGCCAACTAAGCAAACTGCAAGTTTTTAGATAATTACTAATGCCAGTCAATCTTTCAAATGTCAAGTCACAGTAAAAACAAAGACAGAAGACAAATCACTTAGTACAAAATATAAAGATGTAAGTAACTGGAAAACCACAAGAGCACCAATAAAGACAATAGATACAAATGACATGAGCCTATAAAATTTTACTTTCACAAGAATTCTAATAAATTCTTGTCACTTATCCAAATATTAGCTTTATGTATAAACATTTGATCTACATGCGTACCTAATTTACTGTTAGTTTATCTTTTTTATTAAAATGAGAACTATTAGGCTTATAATTTTTAACTCATATAATTATCAGTTATAAACAAATACAAATTCAGCATATTTAATGTTTCCATTACAAGTAACTAGCAATTTGTGTAGGAGTACTCTCGTACTAAACTTAATTTTGAAAAATCTAGAGGTAAACATTTTAAGAAATTAACTCTCAACTTTTTAAAAATAAATTACTGGACATTAAGAATCAAATATAGTGAATAATATTTCATTTTTTTCTTTTTTTTAAAAGTTTTTGATATGATGTACAGAGATGTTACAGTTTCATACGTTAGGCATTGGATACATTTCTTGTACTGTTTGTTACCTTGTCCCTCATACTCCCCTCCCCCCGTGAATAATATTTTAACCTTTTTAATTCTACAAAAATTATTTGAAATTAAAATACCTATTCAACTAAACTCAAATAGCAAAACTGTCAGAAAAGTGTTAGGAAATGTTTAAAAAAACCAAGGAGAGTATGTTTGTTTCTTTGTGCTGAATTTCAACAAGCAACTAGAAATAAGCCACAGATGGGTCTGTCCTGGAGAGGTCTAATCACATGATCAATAAGAAGGAATTTTATGAGAGAATGGCACTTTCAGAAAAGAATACAATGCAATGAAGGTAAAGCTGGATGGGACAAAGGAAACACATCCTATGCAAATAGCCACAGAACTCAAAAAGCAAGCCGGAGGACAGACTCAGAGGAGTTTTAAAACTAAAAAACGTTTACCTTGAAAGTAGTAAGAATTACAAAAGGATTTTAAACAGAGGACAACAGTCACGTTCAATTTCCTAGCAATATGATTTCCACAGAAGTATAGAGGAGTGGTGGCAAGCAGACCAGTTTGAAAGCACTTGAAAGAAATGGGGTCCCCAACCAAGACAGTGAGACTAAAGAAAAGCTATGTTCAAGAAATATGTAAACTACAGAATCAGTGGAACTTAGTGCATTATTTCATCTAGCAGGGCAAGTAGAAAAGATATAAAGGAGAAGAAAGTAGTAGTAAAGGTAACTGCAACAGCTATCACTACAGCTATCATTTACTGAACCCTTGTTTATGTGTCACACAATACATTAGTTCCCTCTTTATTCAGTTTTGCTTTCTGCAGTTTCCTTTTGTGTTGTTAACCGTGGCCTGAAGTATTAAAGGAAAAATTACAGAAAAAAACAATGCAGAAGCTTTAAATTGAATGTCATTCTGAATAGTGATGAAATTGTGTGCCATCTTGTTCCATTCTGCCCAGAATATAAGTCTTCTATCAAGCACATCCACACTGGAGATATACTCCTTTCCCATTAGTCACTAGTCTATTTATGTAGAGGAAAAGCTAACATATATAGAATTTGATACCACCCTTGGTTTCAGGCATGCAGGCAACTGTAGAATTTCTCTTCTGAGGAGAAGTAGGGAATATTCTGCTGCATGTACTTCACATCCAGTGTTCACTCACTTAAATCCTTCTGACAATTTTTAAAGTAGGTTCTAATATGTTCATTTTGTAAATGAGGAATGAGTAGACAAGATAGAAGAAAAAATAAAGGCCAATCAAATCAAAGGCAACAAGATATAAAAATATAAGGGTTAGCTGACTAAAATAGGAGAAGAATGGAAGCTATGAGAAGAAGGTATGACTAGGTTCATCTTATGAAAGGTCTTAAGTACAAATCCTTAATTCTGAAGAAGCAAGAGAATAATCATAGGTTTAGAAAGGAAGACTGATTTATACACAAATTTAAATGACTATTTACCCTTGCTGTGGTTAATGAGAGAAGATCTCTACCCATTATTCTATCCAGTAAAATTTATTTCCAATAGGGATTTAGAAATCAATGTATTCAAAGTTAATCTCCCATTTTTCTATAATCTAATCTGCTCATATTCTTTGATCTTCTTCCATTTCCAATTCTAATTAATGCCACTGTATCTTTCTAGATATTCAAGATAGAACATTTTTTAGGAAAACAGCCTCTGCATTCATATTGCTTAGGATCTAGACTTTGCCTACTCTCTTATCAAGCATTAGCTCAAATATATTCTAGTGTGGAATCTTACAATCCCACATTCTTGGTTAAGACAAGATTACAACTATCTTTGACATCCTGCTTCATCAGTCTAGAAGCTCCTTGCAGTCAAGAACTAGACTGATGAGACTGGGAATGTGGCTTAGTAGTAGAGTGTTTGCCTAGCTTGCACGAAGCCCTGGATTCGATTCCTCAGTGCCACATAAAAAATAAAAGCCCAAAGTGGCACTGTGGCTCAAGTGGTAGAATGCTAGCCTTGAGCAAAAGAAGGTCAGAGACAGTGCCTAGGCCCTGAGTTCAAGCCCTAGGACTGGCAAAAAAAAAGAAGAAGAAAGGAAAAAGAACTAGGCTGATTCATCTTTGAATCCATGTTACAACCAAGTAAACAAAAGGCTTCAGAATATAATCCCAGGCAGGCAGTATGACCCTACCCCTGTCACTCTTAATCGTTACTCTTGCTTGGGTCATAAAGGAAGACAAATGAAAGGGAAATATTAAGTTTAATTTCAAGCACATTAACTTCAAGGTGACTGTAGATAAAACAGGTAAATAATCTACTTTTACATCTCTACAGACATGATACCTAGTAGCAAGGGATAAATATTTAAGTAAATCATTCCTCTAGTCAGAGCCTCTAGTGGTTTTCAATACTACCTAAAGAATAAAGTGCAATCTCACAAGGTGAATTCAAGCTTTCTCTGTCTTATACTGTTCTTCTACTTTAGTTATTTAATTCAGCTCCTCATTTTTTTTAAGAATATAAGGAGCTGGGCATTCCTAGGCAATTTAATAGAATGGCTGATTAGAAATTATTTGCTTCTCTACCAGACAAAAACCTTACGTTAACCTCTGCCCCTATGGGAGGGTGGTGGTGGTTGGAAAATGGCATTGTCAACCAAAAATCAAAAGCACAAATCCAGCTTTGTACCAAAAGAACAACTAATAATCTCATTTGCCTATTTGTGATTTAGGATAATTTTCTTTTCTTTTTCTTGTAAGAAAATATTTTATTTTTGTTTGCTTTACTACCATTTTTAAAAATAATTACTTATTTATTGTCAAAGTGATATACAGAGGGGTTACAGTTACATACATTAGGCCATGGGTACATTTCTTGTACTGTTTGTTACCTCCTCCCTCATTCCCCACTCCTCCCTCCCCTTTTCCCTCTCACCCATGAGTTGTTCAGTTAGTTTACACCAAATGGTTTTGCTCAGCTCATTTTTGTCTATTCTTTATCTTTTTTTTCTTGCCTAAAAGAAGTCTATGAACCGCATTCCCTTTCCTCTTCTGTTTTCAAGACCTAACTCAAGGAACTAGGCATGGTGATCCACACTTATAATACAAGCTACTCAGGAAGCAAAGATCAGGGGGATTGTGATTTGAGATCAATCTGGACAAAAAAGTTAGCTGAGACCCTTGTCTCACAATAAACTGGATGTAGTAGTGGTACACGGTTATAATCTCAGCTATGAGTGAGGTAGAGATAAGGTAGACAGATTGCAGTCTGTGGTTGGCTTTGGCAAAAATCAGAGATCCAGGTGGATACTGGTGGCTCATGCCTGTAATCCTAGCTACTTAGGAGGCTAAGAGCTGAGGATCTTAGTTGAAAGCTAGCCCAAGCAGGAAAAGTCTGTGAGACTCTTATCTCAAAAAAAAACCACCAGAGGGTTGGGAATATGGCCTAGTGGCAAGAGTGCTTGCCTCCTATACATGAAGCCCTGGGTTCGATTCCCCAGCACCACATATATAGAAAACGGCCAGAAGTGGCGCTGTGGCTCAAGTGGCAGAGTACTACTAGCCTTGAGCAAAAAGAAGCCAGGGACAGTGCTCAGGCCTTGAGTCCAAACCCAGGCCTGGCAAAAAACCAGAAAACTAGAAGTAGAGCTATGGCTCAAAGTGGTAGAGTGCTAGTCTTGAGCAAAAAGAGCTCAGGGACAGTGCCCAGGCCCTGAGTTCAAGGCTCACAACTGACAAAACAAGACACTCCCCACCCCCAATTTTATGATAAAAATAACTAAAGCAAAAAAGTTTGGGTATTCTGGTTCTCAAGTGGTAGAGTATCTGCTACTTAAGCAAGCTTAAGGTTCTGAGGTCAAACTAATTCTGCCCTACCTTCCCCACCCCATCTACCCCACCTCCTGAATAATCCCCTTCCTCAAGCCATACTTCTCCAATACTTTCCAAGTCTTTCCAGATCTCTTTGGTAACAAATTAGCCACAGAACAATCCAAAAGACTAATACAAATTAATACATATGGGCCATAAAAGATTCTAAAATTCTTCCAAAATAAAATATATATACTATGCTTTATCTAAAGACTGTTACAGTATTTAAGCAGGCAATCCATGAACAGTTTAGCTCACGAATATAGTCAGAAAAAAAAAAGAATTCCAGTCCAAAAGAACTGCAATCTTTCTTAAAAAAATATATATATATATACTGGGCTGGGAGTATGGCCGAGTGGCAAGAATGCTTGCCTCGTATACATGAAGCCCTGGGTTCGATTCCTCAGCACCACATAAACAGAAAATGGCCAGAAGTGGTGCTGTGGCTCAAGTGGCAGAGTACTAGCCTTCAGCAAAAAAGAAGCCAGGGACAGTGCTCAGGCCCTAAGTCCAAGTCCCAGGACTGGCGAAAAAAAAAAAAAAATCCTTTGAGAGTTCAGAAGCTGGTAAATAAGTGAAGTAGAGAATTACCTCTTTATGGGTCAGTAATACTATCTTATGAAGACAATAGTTTACAAATTACTGGCCTAATTAATCTCTTTTCAGTCTTTCAAATAAAAAGAAGCAAGTTTCAAGGCCTATACTTTATACTCTCATCAAAATGCCTGTTCTCACCTGCTGTAGGAAGCAAAAATAATAAAAACAAAAAAAAATTCTTTACATAGTCTACGCAGCAAGAACATAAATTGTCAGGGGGCAGGCCAAAGTTGTTTCAATGCTAACTGCAAACAAATGGAGGAGAAAGGTTTTATATGCATGAACTGATTATGGGAGATGGGAGTAAAAAGATGCTGATAAGCTTCAACAAGTACAAATGATTGAGAATGGGGAAACCAAAGTAACCTAGCAGGTATTGAAAACACAGTACTAAGAATAAGAACCACTGGGAAACAAGCCAGGTTAGCAGGAAAACAATTTCCTTTGTAATAAGTATCCTCATTTTTTAGGCAGAGGGAGATAGAAAAGATGTACTTTGTATGCATAAACATGTTCACAATATATTAGAGTCTAGAATTCTAATTTTTTTTTCAATTCATCTTTCCTCCTCTTATGTAAATACCCTTTGACCAGCAGCTGGGAAGACTCATTTTAAGTGATCAGCATTCCTTGGACATTCTAAGAGGCTGAACTATTTGTTTCCATAGAAACAGCTTTGTCAGCTAACACAGGATTCAGGCCAAGAATAGTGAAAAGAACTTACATTATGCAAACTGGAAAAACCTTGTTTACTATCCTTAGTTTCTCTTCTGTATTTTTGTTTTCCCACAAAACTCAGGCTAACCTTGTTACTCTGCAAAATAGAAAAAAATGAGACAATTAATCAAGTGTAAAAATCTACAGTGTTTTTGAGGGAGATAGGAAGAAAAGAAAAGTTAAATATGATGTCCAATACTTCTTTTCCAAAAACCTAAAATTTCTCAGGACACAGTTGTGAAAATGCCCCACCACCCTAGTCTCTAATAGATACCAAATAAAATCAATGTTGCTGTTCATTAGTGCCATACAAAATGTCAAATGGTTCAGTCACACTGAAAATAATCTGGCAATTTCTCAAAAGGCTAAACAGACAATCTACATATTCCAGCAATTCAACTAAAAGGAATGAAACAAAGGAAATTATTATCTGTGCAAAAATGTCCATAGCAGCATTATTTATACTATAACCAAAGAAGAAAAAAATTCCCAATGTACAAGATGAATAGATAACTAAAAAGGTATATAGCCACACATGAACTATTCAGTTAAAAAAAATAAAGTACATTCTACAACAGAGATGAATTTTGAAAACAGAAGTTAAAGAACCCAGTCATAAAAGACCATATACTCTAGGACTCCACTTATGAAATGTACAGAATAGGCAAATCTGGAGACAGAAAACATGTTAGTGGTTGCTTATGGCTGTGGATAGGTGGGTGCGCAGGAACATTATGACAAAAATATATAAATTCCTTTGGGGAATGATGTAAAGCAATTACAGCGATGGTCATATATAATTCTGCATAAACTAATAACACTGAGTTATACACATGAAATGGATGAACTGAATGACACATATACCTTAATTACAACTTAATGCGCTTTTAAAACACACACACACACACACACACACACACACAAAATCAAGCCCAGTGCTAGTGGTTCACACCTGTAATCCTACCTACTCAAAAGGCTGAGATCTAAGGATCTCAATTTGAAGCCAGCCTGGGCAGGAAAATTTGTGAGGCTCTTATCCCCAATTAACAACCTAAAAACTATAAGTGGAACTGTGGCTCAAAGTAGGAGCATGAGCCTAGAGCAAAAAAAGCTCAGGGGCAAATCCTAGGCTCTCAGTTCAAGCCACACACCCAACAACAACAACAACAACACACACACACACACACACACACACACACACACACACACACACTGAAAAATGAAAAACTTAAAAGACCCACCTTAAAACTCCAAAAAATAACATACAAAAGCCAGTAGCTTCTGCACAAATAATGCACAATCACTAGAATGAAGACAGTTTACAGAATAGGAGAAAATCCTTGCCAACTATACACCTAACAAGGGATTAATGACCAGAATATACAAAGAATTTAAAAAACTAAACTCCCAAGGTATCAACAACCCAACTGATAAATGGGCAAGAACAGACAATTCTCAAAAGGAAACGTAGCCAATAAATACATGAAATGTCCAATATCCCTAGCCATAAAGGAAATGCAGATCAAGTAACACTGAAATTCCATCTCACTCCATCCAGCCAGAATGGCCATCATCAAGAACATAAACAATAATGAATTCTGGTGAGGCACTCTTGTTTGTGAATGTAAACTAAAACAAACACTAAACTAGTATGAAGGTTCCTCAAAAAACTACATTCATCAATACCACTCTTAGGCATAAATCTGAAAGAATTTAAGTTAGGATACAATAGTCACTTGTATACCTGTGTTTACTGCAGCACTATTTACAATAGTGAAATCATGGAAACAGCCCAGATGTCCTACACATATGAATGAGTCATGAAAATGTGTTACATATACGAATTAGAGTATTCTACTGTAAAAAGGAATGAAACTTTGTCATCTGCAGGGAAATGGAGATTGTCATGTTAAGTGAAGTAAGCCAGGTTCAAAAGGACGATGGTCACATTTTTTTCCTCAAACATATTTAAAACTGTACAGAGGATCATAATACTATATATTGCAAGGAGGAAAGGGGACTGAAGAACATGTTTGCAAATGTAGAACTGCTGAGGGGGAAAAGAGTCAAGAGGAAAAGGTTAGAAGGTGAACAATAACCAGATATATTGCATCTATGAATGAAGACAGGAAAGTTTGTCAGTGAAAGCTGTTGAAAAAACTTGGGTAGTGGAGATGGGGGAAAGTGAGAGTAAACAAGAAATACTGAATATGCCTATGTGAAATACCATGGTGAAATTCCTTTGAACAATTAGGATACACTAAAAATAAAGAAAGAACATGAAACAGATCCTGTGTTACAGAGCATGAGGAGGGTAAAGGATAATGAATATAGGCAAAGCACCTGAAGCATCATGTGAAAATGGAACAATGAAGCTGCTGGAGGGAGGAGCTATGAAAGAGACTAATAGAGTAGAGTGAGTCTGATCAATATACAACTGGTATGTAAGTATGTCAAAATGAAACCATGTCGTAGAAGTGATCAATTAAAAATAGATTAATAATAATTGGTTATTTATACTTATGGCTATAATCCTAGCTACCCAGGTGGCTGAAATCTGAGGATCATGGTTCACATACAGCCCAGACTGAAAAGTCCATGAGACGTTTATCTCCAATTAACTAGCAGAAAGCTAGCTGTAAGTGGAGCTTTGACTCAAACGGCAGAGAACCAGAGTTCAAGGCTCTACAT
Organism: Perognathus longimembris pacificus; assembly: GCF_023159225.1. Taxonomy (NCBI): domain Eukaryota; kingdom Metazoa; phylum Chordata; class Mammalia; order Rodentia; family Heteromyidae; genus Perognathus; species Perognathus longimembris. The sequence continues at coordinate 35,479,246 of NC_063174.1, read as the reverse complement.
TCAAGCCCCCACGGACAACAACAAAACAAGAAGTATTACTAAAAACATTAACCCACATCAATATTGGTAAAAATGTAAAGTGGTAAGGCCTATTTGGTAGTCTCACAAAATTAAACCTACACTTAAATATATGATCTAGTAATTCTATAAGAGAAATAATAATCTCCAATTAAGCAGAAAAAAAAGCTACAAGTGGAGCTGTGACTCGTGGTAGAGTGCTAGCCAGGGTCAGTCCCCAGGCCCTGAGTTCAAGCCCCAGGCCCAGTTATTAGAGTTAAATTCTAATAACTGAAGATTTCAACAAGGATTACTAGAGATTATAATCATATCTTCCTTCTTGGACCAAGAATAAAAAGGTAAGATTCTTGATAACCATTTGGATATCAATAAGACAGCTTCAATATCATAGAAGGTATATCTTTCTCAGACATAAACTCCAAGAGATTTAACAATTATTCTATTCTTGGAAAAAATTATATATATAAAACATATTTGCAGATGAAAGATTAGTTTACAAATTCCTATTCTCATCATATGATTTCAAGCCATACAATTGCCTTAAATGCTGTTGCATAAATAATTTCCTATGAAATTCAGCTATACTGTGAATCTGTTATTTACCAAATTTTGTCATATTTATTTCCAGCAGTAGAGTTGTGGCTCAAGTGGCAGATTACTACCACTTGCAGTGGAAAAAGCCAACTGAGAACTTAAGGCCCTTTATTCAAAAAGAATAATCCAGATTCATTGCCAAACAAGATACCCACAACAAGAACAAAAATGGACCTTTCTCTTGCACTATATACAAAAACCAATGCAAATGAATTAAAGACGTAAACCAGAAACCTAAAACTATTACAAAATATAGGAGAGAAAACGATAGATTAGTCTGGGCAACAGATGTTTTGGATGTAACCCTAAAAAGCACAGCAAAAAATGAATGAGATTACATCAAACTAAAGAAGCACAGCACTGCAATGGAAACAATTAGCAATGTTTGGAGTCAATCTCAAGATTGAGAGAAAATATTTGCAATTTACATATTGAAAAGGGGTTCATAGCCAACATACATAAGAACCTTAACTAAACAGCAAGGAAAACAAGCAAACTAAAGAACTAAAAAAACAAGGCATCAGTAGTTCACACCTATAATACTACCTACTCAGGTTTGAAGCCAACACAGACAAATCTGAGAGAATTATCTCCAATTAATCTGCAAAGCCCAGGAAGTGGAGGTGTGGCTCAAGTGATAGAGCAGCAGCCATGAATGAAAAGGCTGAGTGAGAAGGTAAAAGCCCTGAGTTAAAGCAGCTGTTCTGGCATGTGTATACACAACACACACACACACACACACACACACACACACACACACACACACACACACACACACAGAGGAAAGGATGCCTGAGTAAACTTTTTTTTTTCTTGCCAGTACTGGAGCTTGAAACCTCAATTCTCAGAACTCAGTCTTCTGAGTATTTAGGCAATAGGTGTGAGCCACCCATGCCTAGGCTCTGAATACTTTTCTCAAGAGAAAACACAAAAGTCAAACAGATATGTGTAAGAAAGCTTAATGATGTTAACCACTAGGGAAATGTGAATTAAAACTACAATATTATTTTATACTTGTCAGTAGATTAAATCTGACAATTTAATATCTGTTTGTCAAAGCAACATCTGCATTCTTGTGTGTTCACTGCAGGACAAGTCACAACACTTAAGAGTTGATCCATAAATAAATGGACCAAGAAAACGCACTATACGTACACAATGGAATACTATTTAATCATTAAAAAGAAGGAAATTGTCACTTGTTTTGGGGGGTGGGGGACAGTCCTTGGGCTTGAGGCCCTGAGCTTCTTTTTTCCCCCTCAAAGGAAGCACTCCAGCCACAGCTCCATTTCTGCCTTAAAAAAAATTTAATTAATTAGAGATAAGAATCTCATGGGCTTTTCTGCCCAGGCTGGCTTCAAACCACGATTCTCTGATCTCAAGTCTCCTGAGGAACTAGGATTACAGTCATGAGCCATTGGTGCCCTCTGGAACATGTTACTTTCATAAATATGGATAGACTTGGACAGTATTGTGCTAAGTGATTTAAGCCAAGTACAGAAAGGCAAACACCACATTTTCATCTAGATGTGGCAGAGTGCAGAATGGTGGTTTCAGAAGGTAGTGGGTGGGGGAGTGGGAAGATGGCAGCCATAAGGCAAAAAGTCTCTGGAAGAAAAGGAATACATTTTTGCATACATAGTGAACATAAGAGCATTCTATGTTTCAAAACTGAGAATTTTTAGTGTTTTCAACCATAAAAAAATGTTTAAGGTATGAGAAGAATCTGGTGACACAAAAGAGACTAGACTCTGAAGATAAAAGGAGAACAATAAATCCCAAGGTGGGTTGGGAGGCAGAAAATAACAAAAAAAAATGTAGCAGAAAAAAAGCAGGAAGGAGTTCTAAGCTAGTTTCCCTAATTGGGATGGAGGAAACTAAGACATCATTAAGATCACAAAGATATATCTTTGTTTTTATATTTGTGTTAAGATACTGGAGCATAATGGTGATTAGTCCTTATTAGCAATTACCACAAACACAAGGTTGTGGTTTGACAATTACAAGAGTCTGTTGCCAAGTTTCCTTACTGAGTGGAAAAGAAGTGTCCAAAAACAATGTCTAAAGCACTGAAATCAATTATTTGATAACCGAGACATAATGTGCCAATCTACTAACCAGGAAAATACATCATAACCCAGCTACCATTCAATTTTATGTAACCTATGAGAATTCACCAAGCAAAAGGACATAAGAGTTTGAGGGCTGGGGATATGGCCTAGTGGCAAGAGTGCCTGGCTCATATACATGAGGCCCTGGGTTCGATTCCCCAGCACCACATATACAGAAAATGGCCAGAAGTGGCGCTGTGGCTCAAGCCTTGAGCAAAAAGAAGCCAGGGACAGTGCTCAGGCCGAGTCCAAGCCCCAGGACTGGCAAAAAAAAAAAAAAGAGTTTGAGATTTCTACCAAAATTTACCCTAAGATGCATATGCAGCAGCAATAAATAAATAAATAAATCACTATATTCACAGCTATAATCTGAGCTACTCAGGAGGAGGATATATCTCAGGACTGCAGTTTGAAGCCAGTCTAGGCAGGGAAGTCTGTGAGACTCTTACCTCCAATAAAGCATCACAAATGCTGCAGAAGCAGACCTGTGGTTCAAGTGGAAGACAGCCTTGAGCAAAACAAAATAATCAGGAACAGTGCCTGAGTTCATGCCCAGGACTGGCATTTGTGCAAGGGCGCATACTCTGACACTCTGACACACACACACACACACAGAGTTCATGAATAAACAGGTAGCATGTCTCCCTCTAAAGCTAACAAATCCACAACAAAGGACTTAATTGATAATGAAGAGAAAGAAATTGCAAACACTTGAAAAAAATGTCAAGAATTATCAATGAAACTAAAAAGGGACTGTATAAGCAGCTGAACAAATTCAAAAAGAATACAATTAAAGAATTCAAATAGCTGAATGAGATAAGTAAGACAATGAAAAAAGAATTCTACACAGGTACAGAAATCGTGAAAAAAATACTGGAATCTCAAAACGAAGAGCTTAATAACCCAAACAAAAAACTCAGCTGAAAGCCCCAATAATGGAATAGAACAAGATGTAAAATGGTTCAATCAGGGATCGAAGATACAGTGAAGGAATGAGATCAAACAAAGATGTTGAAAAACAAAACAAAACACTAAAGGACTTAGAAGACTTGTTGGACTCATCAAAAGATCAAACCTTTGTTGAAAGCCAGGCACTAGTGGCTCAAGACTTATATTCCTAGCTATTTAGGACGCTGAGATGTAAGGATCACAGTTTAAAGCCAGCCTGGGCAAGAAAGTCCATGAGACTCATCTCCAATTAACCACAAAAAAGCCAAAGTAGTTTAAGTGGCAGAGCACCGGCCTGGAGCCAAAAAGCTAAGTAACAGCACCAAATTCTTGAGGTTCAAGCCTCAGTATACACATGTACATGCGTGCGTGCACACACACACACACAGACACAATTAAATTTTAGCTGAGAACTAGTGGTTCATGTGTATAATCCTAGCTACTCAAATGCCTGAGAGCTGAGGATTGTTGTTTGGAGCCAATACTGGCAGACAAATCACCAGGACTCTTATTTTCAATTAACCAGAAAAAATCTGAAATGGAGGTCTGACTAAAGTGGTTGAATGCCAGCCATGAGTGAAAAAGCCAAACTAAAGCAGAAATCTCGGAGGTCAAGCCCCAGGTCTTGAATAGACATAATCAGTGAAAAAGTACTGACTGTGTTTTTCAAGTGGTAGAACACCAACCTAGCAAGGAGTGTGGCTCAAGTATCAGTACTGAAAAAAAAAAAAAAAAAAAGACAGGCTAAGGGCTTAATGATCCAAGTCAGGCACCTGGCTCAAGCCTTATCCAGCTACTTAATAGACTGAGATCTGGGGATCCAGATCTTAGTTCAAAGTCAGCGCTGAAAGAAAAATCTGTAAGACTCTATTTCCAATTAATCATCAAAGAATTGGGCTGGAGGCATAGTTCAAATGATAGAGCCCCAGCAGTGAGCAAGCAAGCTGAGAGAGTGCAAGGCCTAAGTTCAAACACAGGTAACCATTAAAAAGTAAAAAAAAAGTTTGTTTTTTTAAATACCAAGATCTGCTTACTGTCTTCAAGTAACACACCTTACCACGCATATGTAGCCTTTAAATGAAAGAATAGAAAATGATATCCCAAGCGAATGGAACTTGAAAACAAGCAGGAATAACTATACTCACATCTGACATCAGAAATCAAGTCAAAATTAGTTAGCAACAAAGATTAGTTGTAATATATAGTTTAAACAAATGTTGGCAGTGAAGTAGGGAAAAAAGGAACTCTACTGCACTACTGGTGGGAATGTAAACTAATACAATCACTCTGGACAGCAGTCTGGAGGTTCTTCAAAAAATTAAACATAGATCATCCCTATGACCTAGACCTACCACTCCTAGCTTCTACCCTGAATATCATGAACCAGGATATGATAAAGACATCTGCACATCCATGTTCACTGCTGCACTGTTCACAATATCCAAGATATGGAAGCAGCACAGATGCCCAACAATAGATGAATGGATCAAAAAAATGTGCTATTTATATACAATAGAATTCTACCCAGTCATTAGAAAGAATAAAACAATGTCATTTTCAGGGAAATAGATGGAACTGGTACAAATCATGTTAAGTAGGGTAAGCCAAGTTCAGAGAGAGACAAATGGCACATGTTCTCTCTGATATGCAGAAATTAAATCTAAAATACACTCAGATAAGATAAATTACACAAGATTCTAGATACTCACACACAGGGAGACCAAAAAAGGATTTCTTAGGAGAGAAACACAAAGGTGCAATGCCTACATGCCTCTTCATAGTTACATAAAATAATATATATATATATAGAAATGAACTCCAACATAAAGAAACAAGAGATCTTTCTCCTTTTTTTCTTTTTTTGATTATTCTGTCTTCTTTTCCTTATGTATGTTGTATTCAAGCACATATCTTTAGGAGGGTTGGGGGGAAGGTACAGAACTCAAGGGATGGAATAGTACAGCAGTGGAACTCACTGAACATTGATGAAAGTGAATATACAACTCGTGGATGGAGATGGTTAAGAGGGAATGGGAGAAAGTGAGGGAACAAAAGACTGTACAAAAGGAAATATACTCATTATCTGATTCATGTAATTGTAATCCCTCTGTACATCACCTCTATAATAACAATAAAGTAAATTAATTATAAAAATGTATTAGTTTAGGCTGGGAATATGGCCTAGTGGCAAGAATGCTTGCCTTGCATACATGAAGCCCTAGGTTCAATTCCTCAGCACCACATATATAGAAAACGGCCAGAAGTGGCACTGTGGCTCAAGTTGGCAGAGTACTATCTTTGAGCAAAAAGAAGCCAGGGACAGTGCTCAGGCCCTGAGTTCAAGCCCCAGGACTGGCAATCAATTAATTAATTAATTAATTAATTTAGTAAAGGGAAGAATACATCAAGAAAATATAGTTGTAAATACATATGCACAAATAATGGACACTCAATTTCACAAAATATTACCAGACATAAAAATGCAATTAACAGTCACTTCAATATTTTATTCTTATTAAAAAATGGGGTTATCTAGACCAAAAAATAAAAGACCAGAAATACTCAGTTGCATCTTATCAGATCATAATAAAAATGAAAATAGAATTCAATAGCAAGAGAAACTGCAGAACTTACACAAACACAGAGTTGAGCAACACATTTTTGAACAATGAAACTGTAGATTTTAATTTAAGAAAAAAACTCTTGGAATTAAATGAAAAAGGAAACAACACATCAGAAACTATGGGACACAGAAAAGGCAATTCTAAGATGTAAGTTTATAATGATGAGTGCTGACATGGGCCATTGTGGAGAGGGGAGGCACTGGAGATGTATAGGGTAGGTGTCCCACAGAGGGGGATAGAAAAAGAGAGCCAGGCTGCAAGAGGCGCCTCCTAGAGTGGAGCAGTGCCCGAGCCTGAGTAGAGGCCTGAGGAAAAGAAGCTTGCCCACTTGGAAATTGCAGCTGCTCCTAGTCAGTCCTAAAGTAGCCCAGGACAAGTCAGTTGCAGACAGACTAATAGAACTCCTTTGTCACCTTTGAAGGTTGCCTCCATGGATTTTTTCTCACTCTGAGGTCACTACAGTAGCACTGAGATACAATCAAAGCCCCTATGATTTTTTTTATAGCCCCTATACTTCCAATAGTCCCTATACTGTGTGTGAGAGAGAGAGGAAGAGAGAGAGAGAGAGAGAGAGAGAGAGAGAATTTGTTTTGAAATGAAAAGAAAAAATTCTCTACTCATTCATATCAAACACAAAGTTCAAAGTCTCTAGAGACCACACATTAATAGCAGGAATTGGTCAGGAACCAAATAGTATCAAAGGTATCAAATGGCTGGTTATTTGAACTGCCCCTTTATCACTTTCAACTCAGTAATAAAAGATTAAATATACCCAAAAGGCTAGTAACATTTTTGAATAAGGCACTAGTATAAAAGGTAATAGATACCATTTTCAAACTAGCTAGAAATGAGGTTTTAAAATGACCTGTAATATAGCCTTTCTGTATATGGTGAGCAATCAAGAATGCATGAGGTCTGCTTGGAGAATAGATACAGTCTAGATAAGAAACAGAGCCAATGTAAGAGATAGAAGATAAAGACAGAGCTGACTCTAAATACTAAGCTAAATTGTTTGAATTTTCTCCTGTAACCCATAAGGATGTAGATTTCTGAGAGGAACATAATGGCTTTTTACAAAGCTAAATCTATACTTTAACCAGAGTAGACTATGGGAAAATATAAGTACAGCAGCCAATAAAGACCATGTTTTAATACTTTATACAAGGAAGGACAAAGGAAGTAGCAGAAGGAAGTAGAAAGGTATAACGTCAAACAATGGTTACTACAAAAGATAATGTGACAGTATCTGGAGACCAGGAAGAAAATACAATTTTAAAATACTGAGTACAGGAAGAAAATACAATTTTAAAATACTGGGTATAACAACTGAACCTTTGAGAATTATAAAACCTGAAAACAGGAAACCATTGGAGATTCAGGTCACCTCCCTATCCCCATCTCTGGGGAGGGGAGGATGAAGATAATATTAGGAAAAGACAAATCTCATTTTCAAGTACTGCATTTAAAGTGAGAATTTTAGCAGACTGCTAATTGCTAAATAGGACTATAAGAAGATGAGTTAGAAATTACTGTTTGCAAGTAACTTACATATTCATATCTTAACATCTGTGAAGTGCTTTGGTTTCTACAACAGACTTCAAGTACATTTCCTAGTTTTAGCTCTACAATTTCCCTGAAAGGTGGCAGGTCAGATAGTCCTACTTCCCAAATATATAAGCAATGAAAAGTCAAGTCACATAGGTAAAATGTAATAGCACAGAAACTGCAATCCAGATGAGTGAATGCGTATGTGGATCTATAATGCCATGTTACATTTCTGTGAGATGGTACCATGCTGACTACATGCTTACTTCAAAAGTCACACAATTACATTATATTTCCTTTAAAACACAGAGAAAATACTTTCCCTAAACAGATTTTCATTATATGTTTAGTTAATACACTACATATTTACTTTATCGCCCAACTGTGGTAACATTTATTGTTCAAAGTTCTTATATATTGAGCTAACCAAAGCACCAAAGGCAGACAGGTGGAGAAACATCAGAAATATGTGAGTTTTCCTACTACATATGAAAAATAAAACTAATATACCAATATTCCAGTTTCCTAAAGAGGAAAATAATATATATGTATATAATATGTATATATGTCATGTTTTCTTTACTGCTCTATTTCAGTACATATCTTAACTGAGATAACTGTTTTTTGTTTGTTTTTGTGCCAGTACTGGGGCCCTGGGTGCTATCCCTTAGCTTCTTCATTCATAGCAAGTGTTCTACCACTTGAGCTATACTTCCACTTCTGGCTTTTTACTGGTTAAGTGGAAACAAAGTCTCACAGACCTTCCTGCCTGGGCTGGACTAAAACCACAATCCTCAGATCTCAGCTTCCCAAATAGCTAGGATCTTAGGCATGAGCACTGGTTCCTGGCAAGACAACTTTTTAATAATAAAATATTTACAGCTGGAAAAATGAATACTCTAAAAATACAAGAGACCAATATATTAGATAAGTCAGCTAGCATCCTGTGGTAAAAATTTAAGTAGCTGGAGCACCCAACCTGTAAAATTCCTAAATATATTTACCACAACCTAATTCCCATTATTTGCTTCCATAGTATCTTACATATACCCCATATATTTTTCTTTAGGCCACTACCACTATCTCTTGCCTGGATTGCTCAACTAGTCTCTCTCTTTGCAGACTATTTTCCATAGTATTCTCAGATGAATTTTCCTCAGGAGACTCTATTACCATAACAGTGTTCCTTTGCAAGTTTGTTGCCTTTTCCTTTTTAAAGTTATGGGTTTATCATTTTTGTTGTTGTTGTTGGTGGTGGTGGTAGTGGTGGTCATGGAGCTTGAATTTGGGACCAGGGTGCTGTTCCTGAGAACCCAAGGCTAGTGGCTCTGCTACACTGAGCCACAGCTCCACTTCCAATTTTCTTGTGGTTAATTGGAGGGAAGAGTCATGACTTCCCACCCAGGCTGGCTTGGCACCACAATCCTTAGATTTCAACCTCTTGAGTAGATAGGATTACATGTACAAGCCACCAATGCCTAGCTAGCATTTATCATTTTTATACTGTGTTGAAGAATGGTTATTTCAGAATAATGAAATTATTTCTGAAAGGAAGTTGGTAATAATTACTATTGTATCTTGGTAACTATTCTTGTAATATGTGAACTTTGCATTGAAGATTTTTAACTTACTGTGCAGCACTAATTGACTAAGCCAAGCACTGTACAGAATGCATTACCTCATTTAACCTCAAAACAGTTTCCTTGTTTAATTCTGTACAATATACAAACTTTGTCCAATGTCAAAGATAGCTGAACTTGAAGTCTGTTTGACTTTGGAGCTCTTTGAAAATTATTGTGAAGCACACATTTCAAGTTTCTTAGCCAGACATATGGCTCCCCTGACTTAGTTCAACTTAGTTCACACTTTATTTCTCCCACTCTTTCCCAAACTAAACAATTTGCTATACAAGCCTTGCAATTTCCTACCCTCACAGACATGATATATTGTTTCTTTACCCAGAAAAAATTTATCTTCCCTGTTCAACCTTTTAATCTGTTAACTCTTTCATTAAGTATTTTATGAAATCTTCCTTAAACCTGCCTGTTCTCTTCTAAAATCCACCTGTCTAGGGTACCTAGTCTATATAGTCAGACTTCTGTACCATTTACTTTCTACCTTGAAATCTGAGTGCTAGTTTTATTAATTTAAGTAGACCGCAAATCCTCTGAGGCAGAAATACTATCTAATTCATATCTCATGAGCTCATACAATTACAACACAGTAGTCCTCCCTGAGCCACAGTTTCAGTTACTCACTGTCAACAGGGTGAGTACAGTATAAAACATCTTGAGAGGGGCTGGGAATATGGCCTAGTGGTAAGAGTGCTCGCTTTGTATACATGAAGCCCTAGGTTCGATTCCTCAGCACCACATATAAAGAAAAAGCTGGAAGTGGCGCTGTGGCTCAAGTGGTAGAGTGCTAGCCTTGAGCAAAAAGAAGCCAGGGACAGCGCTCAGGCCCTGAGTCCAAGCCCCAGAACAGGCAAAAAAAAAAATCTTGAGAGACAAAATAGCTCACACTTGTAATCCTAGCTATTCCAGAGGCCGAGATCAGGAGTATCACAATTTGAGGCCAACTCATAACACTTAAAAAGCTTGTCATGGTGATGTACACCTATCATTCCTAAGTTACACGGGAAGTCACAAATAGGAAGATCAGGGTCCAGAAAGATCCTATTCAAAAAATAAGGAAAGCACGAGAGTCGGGAGGCATGGCTCAAGTGATGGCATGCCTATTTAGCAAGCACAGTGCTCTGAGTTTAAACTCCAGTACCCCATATATATCTTAAGAGGTCACATTCACAGATTTTTTTTTTTTTTTGGCAAGTCCTAGGGCTTGAACTCAGGTCCTGGGCACTGTCCCTGAGCTTCTTTTGCTCAAGGCTAGCACTCTACCACTTGAGCCACTGCACCACTTCTGGCTTTTTTTGTTTTTGTGGTTCTGAGGAGTCCAGCCAGGGTTTCATGCCTGCTAGGCAAGCCCTCTACCACTAAGCCAGATTCCCAGCCCCATATTCACATAATTTTTACCACAGTAAAATTGTTTTATAACTATTGTTAATCTCTTACTTCCTGTATGGAGTCTAACAGAACCACATTCCAGTCTGAAATCCTTAAGTATGTATGCAACATTAAGAAGCATTAGTATATCTTCATCCCCATCCCAGGAAATTCTCCTCATATTTCTCCTCTTTCTTCATCTACCCTTCTCTTCTGAAGAGGCCCTCAATAGTTTCCTGAAAAAGGGAAATGTACATGTAGGTATTTTGACCCTTTATTTACTTGATACTAAGCAAGATCACAACCTGGGGGTGGTTTTATTTCCTTGCTTCCAATCTTTTACCCAGCCTCTTTCCCATGCCACCTCATCAAAGCTAGGAAAACACTCAACACTGAGCTACATTCCCACTCCCATTTCTCAACTTCTAATGACTTCTGGCTCTTTGTTGTCCTCCTCAAGGAGATAGTAAGAATGACCCTTTTCTTCCAACTGTGGCAAAAGAACATACACAATACTGGTTTCAATTACTATCTCTACGAAAAGAAGACAACAGACCTCATAGTTCCTACCTTCCAACTTATGTACTATCTGGATATTTTACAAAATATTCATCCCTAAAAAGTGTGAGTTGCCTGCATAATATAAGAAAAAAACCACAGAGATAATACTTTTTTAAAAAAAAAACATAGAAAATTTAAAATAACAAGGGGGACACTAACACTTCAAAATACAATGTCAAGGCTTGGGATATGGTTCTATGATAGGGTAATGATCTACTAGGTGTGAGGTCGTGGGTTTGATCCTTAGCACTGCAAAAAATAAAATGTCAGGTTCATAATTCTGATTCCACTGATTCTTTTATTATGTCAATAACTCACAATGACAAATACTCAAAGAATCTTAACCACTAAATTCAGATGGTTATGGCTTTGTTCAGAATGTGTCTCCATTTCCTCTAGTTTCCATTGTTCTTCATTTCTGAACTATTTGCTCTAACACAGACAAGTCTAAAGTTTCAAGCCTCTAACAAAGCATTACGAGACATTTTAATTTCTGACATTAAGTGCTTTACTTGATTAGAAGCAAAAATATGTTCTAAAGGCCATGGCTCACTGGCATGCAAATAAAAAAACACCAGAGAAGGGAAAGATATTATTTAAAATGAAAAAATACCAAATAACTACTTATGAGTTATTAAAACAGGAATACTAATCAAAATGAAAACAAATAGTGATTTATACCAGGAGTTATCTGACTAGACTGAAGCATAGAAGTATTTCAGACTAAAAATAAGGAAAGGAAAAGAATCTGACAAGAAAAAGTAAAGAGAATAAAAAGTCACAAATTATCCTCTTGTATCCCCTTCCTGTGGTTGAACCCACACTACCACTGTATCTTATCTAAGTACATTGAAAACTGTACATACTGGTATTAGAACTAGGAAAGTGAAAGGGAATATCAAAATTGAGAGACAAAGGATAAAAAGACAAATGACTACAAAAGTAATACTTGCAAAACCACTTGGTGTAAACCAACTGAACAACTCAAGGGGGGGAGAGGGAAAGGCGGAGGGGGAGGGGGAATGAGGTAGGAGGTAACAAACAGTACAAGAAATGTACCCAAGGCCTAACGTATGAAACTTAACCTCTCTGTACATCACTTTGACAATAAATAAGAAAAAAAAAAAAAAGGAAAGTCACAAATTTACGATCCACTGGATCCCCTCCTTCCCTCCCCCTTTTCCTTCATTTTTTCCCTTCTTTGTAGTACTGAAGTTTTGAGCTCAGGGCCTTCTGCTTGGTAGGCTGGCATGCTACTATACCTCGTCTATTTTACTGGTTATTTTGAAGATGGACCCTAGTGAAATGGGCTGGACTCAACTCATGATCCTACAGATCTTAGCTTCTTTAGTATTTACCAAGGCCTGGGCAGATTCTAATAAACATTACTAGCTCATGCCAGTATTACAAACTGTCCCAAAGAGGGGAACAGGAAAAGCTCTCTCTGTAGGACAGACTATTGACCAGACAATGCCTTCTAGGTTGCTCTTTTAAAGTGATGTCAATGATAACAAGTTCTCTGGAACACAAGACAAGAAGTGAAATAATTATCAGCCAGGTCATATTCTGAGCAGGACCATGTAATTATTATGGAAACCTTTTGTCCTCTGCTCTAATTCTTTTCCCATTTAAACTAAAAGCTCGTCTATATCCTGAAAATGGCAGAAGGGCTGAAGCACCTTCTTTTCATAGCTGACTGCATAATAGATCTTCCTTCTCTGCCTTTTTATTTTTTAGTCTTTTCTTTTTCAGTACTGGGGATCGAACCCAGGACGTTGCACTTGCTAGGCAAGCGCTTTGCCACTGAGTACATCCCAGCCCCCTTCTCTGCCTTTTATAACTACTCTTCTCTTTTATTTGGTGTGTTGGGGTAAATGGCAATACCTGATATACACACAACCCCTACAGTTTGGGCCTAAGGCCTAAAAACTCTAGTTTCTAGGGGAGTCATGGTTTGAGGCCAGCACTGGCAAAAAGTTAGTCATACCCTCATCTCAACAAATAAGCTGGGTCGTAGGGGAGCTCTATGTTTAGCCTTCTTAGGAACCTCCACACTACTTTCCAGAGGTGTTGAACAAGTTTGCATTCCCACCAACAATGTAGTAGGGTTCTCTTTTGGCCACATCCTCTCCAACATTTGTTATTAACAGCAGCCCCACTTTTGGGCATCTACCCAAAAGACTATAAGCAAGACCACACTAAAGCCACCAGCACAACTATGTTCATCACAGCACAACTTGTCATTGCTAAAACATGGAACCAACCTAGATTCCCTCAGTAGACAAGTGGATCAGGAAAATGTGGTACATATATACAATGGAATTCTATGCCTCCATCAAAAGGAATGACACTGCCCCAATTCGTAAGGAAATGGAAGGACTTGGAAAAAATCATATTAAGTGAAGTGACCCAGACCCAAAGAAACATAAACCCTATAGTGTCCCTCATAGGGAATAGCTAGTACATGATTAGGCTAGTCATGGTAGAAGATCAAAATACCCTAATAGCTACACTCATAAGATCACATAAGATGAAGCAAGTGAAATGAACTCCACATTACGGAAACAAGAGTTATACCACTGTTGTAATTATTATCAACATGCCATGTGAAACTGTACCTTTTGTATTTTTTTCTTGTCTGTTTGTTTTGTTTAGTTTTGTTTCTCTTGTATTCCCTTCCTGTGGTTGTACCCCGGCTACCACTATATCTCATCTGAACACCCTGGATACTGTTTATAGAACTGGGGAAGGGAAAGGGAATATCAAAACTGAGAGACAAAGGACAAAAAGACAAACCATTCCAAAAGCAATACTTACAAAACCATTTGGTGTAAATCAACTGCACAACTCTTGGGGGGAGAGAGAGAAGAGGAGGGGGAGGGGGGAGAAAAAAGAGGGAGGAAGTAACAAAGTTGAACAAGAAATGTACTCACTGCCTTACATATGAATCTGTAACCCTTCTGTACCACACTTTGACAATAAAGAAGAAAGTTTAATTAAAAAACAACACAAATAAACAGGGAGCCCATCATCCTAGCTCTCTGGAGGAAGCTAAAGGATAAGAGGATCAGAACCTAAGGCTGCCCCAGGCAAAAGTTTAAGATTCTACCCAAAAAGTCACTAAAGCCAAGAGTTAAGGCTGTAGCTCAAGTGACAGAGCACTTGCCTAGCAGTTGCAAGGACCTGAGTTCAAGACTCCCATTATTGCGACCTTTCCAGAGAAAAAGATAAAGGGGCTAGGGGCATGGTTTAAGGGAGAGGCTTATGTAACAACTGCAAGATCCTGAGTAAAATTCCCAACACCAGAGGAAAAAATATGTAGTGTGGGCTGGGACTTAGCTCAGTAGTTTAGAACTTGCTTAGCATACACAAGTCCTGGGTTCAATCCCTGACACCACAAAGAAGGAATATGTGTAATGAAAACCACTTAGTGAAAAATAGAATAATTCTTGAGAGTCAAATAGAGAAACTATTAAAACTAGATGGAATTTAACCTTACTACATAAATAGGCTGTTCAATGTAAGGTAACAATCTCTTCTCTCCCACTTACTTTCACTATTATTTCAAAGATGAAAAACCTGTCCTTAATGTACAATGATAATTATTCATCACTGGCTATGACAATCAATTTATACACTCCCATAAAATACAAAATCAAATTATTGATAATCATCTTATTTTTTGTGATACAAGGGATTAAAGTCAGGGCCACACTCATGCTAAACAGACACTTTACTACCTGAGCCACCCCTCCAGATCCAGTCTTTTTATGAGTGTTTAATATACACAAGGTACTATGCTCCATTCCTGGCACAATTCTCAAAAGAAAACCCACTGATTTAGCTTCTTATACTATCCAAATTTAGCAGATAAAGAATCAAGCTTTAATAAGTTAACTTATTGAGAGCCACCCACAGGTCTAAAAAGTTACTCATTCAGCCAATGCTGACTTTAATCTATAAAAGAACTGTCAGTCAGTGAAAACACTGAAAGTATACTGTGATGCCTCCCAGTGTGTGTTTATGGAATGGACAAATTTATCTCTGTAAGTTTATGTCATAGAGAAGCTAATCAAGAACATAGGAATGTTAGATTTCTTTCCAATTCAATATATTTATGGCTAACCTAAAATAAATAGAATTATTCTAGCCCCGGAGGTAACTGGAATAGCAAGCTCACAATCAAAGTATAAACAAATAAATGATGAAAGTACAAATAGAAACCAGGTAATTCTGAGCCAATTTTCACTAAAAGCATATGACACTAAATCTGTGGGGCTCTGCCTCACACCTGGAGATTACTGCAGAATCTTTAATTCTCTGAACAGCCCTTTCACAAGACCACAAGTCATCCTTCAGATGCCAGTCACAAGTCCTGGGCCTCCTGTACTTCTGACTATGAAGCTATTAATCAACGGTTCCCATGCCCCATCCTCTTCTTCAATAAACTGAGAACATAGCTAAGAAAGGCATTACTTTTACTGGCTTTATAAAGGATACAACTAAATCAACTAAATGGAGGTTTTCCCTATCTTCAGGTGTGCTCCCTTCCTGGCACCTTGAAATAGATGTATATATCTCAACCCAGATCTCTACACAATGTCACTGAGGGTCTTTTATAGAAGCTTCTTTTCACAGGCACAATCCATTAAATCATTGGCAGTCACTCACTATCTCTACCTTCTTTTACCTCCCCAGTAAGGGATGGGATGGAAAGTTTCAATCTCTAATCATGCCTTGATCTTTCCAGTGACCAGGCCCCAATATAAAGGTAACTAGAGCCCTGAGGCAAGAAGTATTTCACTACAACAAAAAGACACTCTTATCACTAAGGAAATTCCAAGGGATTTAGAGGCCAAGGGACAAAGAACAAACATACATTTCTTATTACATCACAGCCACATTAAGTGCTGAGATACAGATATAGTTTTTACCTTTAAGAAGCTTATTTAGAATTTGTCTGCTCAAAATTCTTCATCCAATTCAAGTATATTTTAAACATTAAGCCAAGGATGGTTTTCTTCAATGATTCTAATTTCACCAAAACAAAAAAGTTAAAACAAACAAAAAATAAGTTGCAAGAGTGGCTATAATAAGGTAAAAAAACAACCACCCAAGTCTTAGGATCAAGTAAACGGAATTCTAATCCTTGGTACCTCTTATGAAATGACTTTGGATAAAATAATGAGTCTCAATTTCCTCACCAGTAAGAGGGAGAATATTGATAAAACTTAAGAAGATGTGTCATGTGTAGCAAAGGTGCAGCTTCAAGAAACTATACTCCAAAAACATATAAATATGAGTTGCTGTTGTAAAATATATTTTGGTGGGCTTTTGGATTTTTGGTGTGGTTTGAACTCAGGACTTCTCAAGTTACTAGGTAGTGCTCTACTACTGCGCCATGCCTCCAGCCCTTTTATGCTTTGGTTATTTTTGAGATAGGGACTATTTTGCTATTCTGGCAAATACTTGGGCCATAGTTCATTTATTTTGAGTTCCCCAGGTCTAGCTAGGATAACAGACATATACCACAATGCCCAGCACTCAGTTAAAGGGAGGTCATGTAAATATTTCTGCAAGGTTGGCCTTGAACCAAGATTCTCCCAATCTCAATCTTAGTAGCTAGGATTACAGGTTTGAGCCTGGTGGTGCTGGGCTCCGGGGTAAAATATATTTCTTATAGGGAATTGGGATCACAAAAGGGCACAAGTAATAGCTAAAGGAAGAAACAATTAAGTACAGGCATCCTTCTTTATATGTAGGTTTCACATCTGTGGATTCAACTGTAGGTTTTACTGTTTGTTTCTGATGGTACTGAGGCTTGAACTTCAGATGGCTTTGGCTTGGTAGGCAGGTGCTCCACTGCTTGAGTCACACCTCCATCTCTCACTGAGCTATATGAGAAAAAATTTAATCTATACTGAACATGTACCGACTTTTTCCATTTCATAATTCCCTAAAGGATACAGTGTCAGGACAATTTACATTGTACTAAGTATTAAACAAACATTTCAGTCTTGCCATGCTAATGATTCTTACCTGTAATCCTAGCTAATCAAGAAGCTGAGATCTAGAAAACTGAGGTCTAAAGCCAGGCCTGGCAGAAAAGTTCATTAGCTTCCATCTCCAAAATAATCAGCAGGAGAGCCAATATAATCCTAGTTACTTAGGTGGCTGAGATCTGAGGATCTCAGTTCAAAGCCAACTGGGGAAGACTCTATCTCCAATTAACCAGCAAAAATTCCAAACTGGCCAGGCTGACTGACCTTGAGTTACTTCCAAACATGGGAAGTGGAATAGGCCTCAGTTACAATCACAAATATAAAAGAATATTATGGAAGCTGGGCATCGGTGGCTCATGCATGTACTCCTAGCTACTGAGGAGGCTCAGATCTGAGGGTTCAGAGCCAGCAAGGGGGAGGGGGGGTGCAGGAAAGTCCATGAAACTTTTATCTCCAATTGACCACCAGAAAACCGGAAGTAGTGCTGTGGCTTAAGTGGCAGATCACTAGCCTTGAGCTGAAGAGCTTAGAGACAGCACCCAGGCCCAGAGTTCAGGTCCCACAACAAAAAATTCAAACTGGAGGCATGGCTCAAGTGGTAGAGTGGCAGTCATAAGGAAGTCAAGCAAGAACTTGAAAGCTATGAGTTCCAGCCCTGGAACAGGTATGGAAAAAAAAAGGCAAAAAAGCAGAGTTGGAGGTATCGCTCACATGGTAGAAGCACCAGCCAAGCAAGCAAGCTAGTTGAGCAGTTGTGAGTTCCTAACTTCAAACCCCAGTACAATAAATAAATAAATGAAAAACGTTATCTAGAGCTAGTGAGAAAATGTGTATGTTATACGCAAATATTACAGCATTTTATATAAAGAATTTAGGTGCTGGTGGCTCTTGCCTGTAATCCTAGGTTATTCAAGAGACTGAGATCTTAGGGGCTGGGGATATAGCCTAGTGGCAAGAGTGCCTGCCTCGGATACACGAGGCCCTAGGTTCGATTCCCCAGCACCACATATACAGAAAACGGCCAGAAGCAGCGCTGTGGCTCAAGTGGCAGAGTGCTAGCCTTGAGCGGGAAGAAGCCAGGGACAGTGCTCAGGCCCTGAGTCCAAGGCCCAGGACTGGCCAAAAAAAAAGAACAAGATCTGACGATGGTAGTCCAAAGCCAACCCCAGCAAGAAAGTCCATGAGACTCTTATCTCTAATTAACCATCACAAAACAGGAGTGGCACTGTGGCTCAAAGTGGTACAGCAGTAGCCTTGAGCACAAAAGCTCAGGGACAGCTCCCAAACCCTGAGTTCAAACCCCAGAATCGACAAAAGAAAAGAAAGAAAACAAAGAATTTTAGGCATCCACAAATTGTGGACACCGAAAAATGCCAAGAACAAGTAGATTAACTTGATTGCACCAATAGTCTATTAAAGGAATAAAAAGATGATAACCTTGCAAAGTATAGTTAGTATAGTTATTTAAGGGATCAGGAACCTTTTGAAACTTCAAAAAGTACCTCTCAGGGCTGGGGATATAGCCTAGTGGCAAGAGTGCCTGCCTCGGATACACGAGGCCCTAGGTTCGATTCCCCAGCACCACGTATACAGAAAACGGCCAGAAGCGGCGCTGTGGCTCAAGTGGCAGAGTGCTAGCCTTGAGCGGGAAGAAGCCAGGGACAGTGCTCAGGCCCTGAGTCCAAGGCCCAGGACTGGCAAAAAAAAAAAGTACCTCTCAAAGGCTTTTGAATAGCATTTTACTTAACAAAACAATTATAAAAAGATACACAAAAATAGACTTTACATATTTACATATTTATTCATTATGAAATACTGTGTACTGCCCAAAATAGAATACATAAATACATAAGAATATATTTTAATTTACTACCTTCTTTCTAAAATCCTTTGAGGATTTGTATTAAATATGATTCTGCATAATTCCCATCAAATGTACAAACATTATAGAGTTCAACAATCTTATCTTCTATAAACTAAAATAATAAATTTTTAAAAAGAATTAACTAGGGGCTGGGAATATGGCCTAGTGGCAAGAATGCGTGCCTCGTATACATGAAGCCCTGGGTTCGATTCCCACCACATATACAGAAAATGGCCAGAAGTGGCGCTGTGGCTCAAGTGGCAGAAGTGCTAGCCTTGAGCAAAAAGAAGCCAGAGACAGTGCTCAGGCCCTGAGTCCAAGGCCCAGGACTGGCAAAAATAAATAAATAGATAGATAGATAGATAAATAAATAAATAGAATTAACTAGGAATACATGGCTGTGAGACTTAAACATCCCTATTAGCCAAGACACAGCATTTGTTTCTGCTTTGAGAGTACTAAGATTTGAACTCAGGGCTTTGGGCTTGCTAGGCAGGTGCTGCATGTATCTCTTGAGCCATTCCCTCAAGCCCCAAGATTTATGATACTTATAATAGATACATACATCCCTGGAATACAAATGTCCTCAAACAGTGCCCCTTTCATAGATACAGTTAATGGTTTCTTACAAAGAAACAAAGGCACATCAATAGAGAAATGACAGTTTTTGAGAAATTATGGGACTGGACAAATTAAATGAAATTCAATCCATACCTCACTCTTTCCACAAAAGCCCACTCAAAATAGATACTTAACCCAAATAGAAAACTATAAAACTGTGCAGAAGGAAATACAGGAAAAATCTATGACCTTGGGTTAAGCAAAAAGTTTTTAGATGTAATATCAAAGTAGAATCTTTAAAAAATTAACAAATTTCTACTTCACCAAAATATAAACTTCTGCCAGGCATCCATTTTTCACACCTATAATCCTAGCTACTCAGAAGACAGAGATCAGGACTGAGGCTCAGGGACAGCCTGGGCATAAAGTTTAAGAGACCCCTCATCTCAACCAACACCTGGTTATGGTAGCAAGTACAGGAAATTCCAACTACAAGGGAAGCTGAGATTGGGAAGATTATGGTTCCAGGCTTGTCCTGGTCAAAATATATGTACTTTACCTAAGACACCATCTCAACCAAAAAAGGTAGGCATGGTGGTATGAACCTGTCATCCAAGCTATGTCAGGAAGTGTGAATGGAAGGTTGTGGTCCAGGCTAGCCTGGACAAAAAGCAAGATCCTATAATTTTTTAAAAGGCAGAGCAAAAAGAGCTTAAGGTATGACTTGAGCAGTAATACCTGCATAGCAGGCATGAGGCCCTGAGTTCAAACCCTAACCTCAAAACAAACAAACAAACCCTTCCATACTTTACTACAATATTGTTATTTTCTCTTTAGATATTTTACCTTAATGCATAGGTTCGCAGACTAAGCCCAAAGGTCAAATCAGGCACACCCTGGTTTTATAAGTACAGTAATGGACTATATAAAGACATTTCAGTCAAGGATACATCACATCAGTGATTCACAAGAATATATTGGAGCATGTTTGTGTTGATGGTATAAAAGCTACTGCATATAAAAATACAACACATACAATTATGTACAGTACTTAATACTGGATAATGATAGCAAACATTTATAAGACTGGCTTTGTATTTACTACTTTATACTAATTGAATTATCATTATTTTATAATGTACATCTTCTACTTATAAAAATAGTTTACTGTGAAACAACATGCCATGTTAAACTAGCACACATAGTTTCTGCATTTCTTGACTGTATCAGAGGCCATAGTCCAGTAAATGAACTAGGTCTTCTATGTTTGTGAGAACACTCCACAATGTCCAGACAACGACAACACTAAAATTTTACTGCAACACAATTGTGTTCATTTGTGTAGCTACCTTTGCACTTTAACAATGTACCCAATGTAGTGTTGAGTATCGGCAACAGAGATGAATTGGCTGCTAAGACTTAAAAAGTTTACATAAAGTAGCCAATTCCTGCCCAAAACAAGAGCCTCAAAACTTCAATGTTTACATTTTTATGACAATTACTCAAAAAGAACCTGTAGAATTATGAAACAAAAGACCAAATGCTTGAATTCTTACAATGTTAAATTGAGAAACTGATGTACAAAAAAATTATAAAATTAAACAGCTTGATTATGAAGCTACTGAACCATTCTTTATAATTATGGTACATAGTTCAAACTATGGAAAAAAAATCACAGTTGACAAGGTATTTAATGAGAATGCATATTTTCCATAAATTTAATAGTAAAGCGAGCCTGGCCATTTCCTACTGGCTTTATTTCACTCTTTTTAATTTCATGTAGTTGCTGGGAATATGGCCTAGTAGTAGAGTGCTTGCCTTGTAATTTCATGTAGTCACTGGAAATCACTGTGACAAAGTCAAACAAGCAACCAACTATGGGTCTACAGCTGATTTGCTGATGTGAAAGAAACATGGCTTTTGCTTTCTTTTTTGTTTTTATTTTAACCTCCTAAGTTTTCATCCTAAATCAAAATTTTCACACTAGCTAATTTTGTCTTTATTCAAAATACAACTCATGAGCCACATATGGTAATATCAGCATTAAGGAGACTGAAGACGATTGTGAGCTCCAATCCAGCCTGGGCTACATAACAAGAGCCTATCTTTAAAAATAAATAAGTAAATCAATAAATACAAATAAAAAATAAAGTCAACCAGGCACAAGTAGCTCACACTAGTAATCCTAGCTACTCAAGAGGCTGAGTGAGGACTGAGGTTCAAAGTGCTGGAACAGAAAAGTACATGAGACTCTGATCTCCAATTAATCACCAAGAAACCAGAAGTGGAGCGGTGGCTCAGGTGGCACAACACTAGGCTTGAGCAAAAAGCTCAGGGACAGAGCCCAGGCTCTGAGTTCAAGCCCTAGGGCTGGCACAAAAATAAATACGTAAATAAAGTTTACTTTCTTAAGTGGACAGCCCTTCACTGTGTACTTAGTCTCTAGAGACATCTCTTCCTTATGCACTGTCCAATTATGATTTCCACGATAATACTTCCCAAATGTCTTGTTTCTGCACTGCAGATACACTGACTTTCCCCTTTCAGTTTTTAAATTACACATTTGGTTTCCATATATTTTGCACAAGCCAGGTGCTGGTGGCTCACAGCTGTAATCCTAGCTACTCAGGAGGCTGAGATTTGAGGACTGTGATTCCAACCAATCCCCATAGGAAAGCCCATGAAACTCTTATTTCCAATTAACTACCCAAACTCTGGAAATGGAGCTGTTGCTCAAGTGGTAAAGCATTAGCCTTGAACACAAAAGCTCAGGGACAGTGCTTGGGCCCAGAGTTCAAGCACCAGGACCAGGACAGAATTTGGGGGAAAAAAAAAAGCCCAGCTGCGATCTGAAATCTGAGTAAGAATTTATGCACTAGTGTGAATATATTCTGTGTATGTATGTGTCTGTGCAGGCGCATGCACTTACTGCTGAATATTATGTCATCTGTCCTTTGAAAGAAAAGGTTTTTGAATCATTATGATAGAGCTTCTATGAATACTTGTATAACAAAAGGCAAAAGAATTTACTACCAAAATCCAATTAAACAACTTGTCTCAACAAGTGTGAGTAATGTTTGATAAACACTATGAGGAATGTTGATAACAGCAAAACACTTAACATTTTCTTTTGTCATTTAGTAATCCAGTCCTTCAATCTCCAAACTCTGGTATAGATCAAAAAAATTTAAGTCTTACTAACATAATTGGAGATAACTACTAATATCTTGACTCTGGTTTTATAAAGAACTTTAGTTTCCAAAATGTAGTATTTAGTTTGTCTTTCTTTTTTTTCTTTGGCATTGTTGGGGATTGAAGCTAGGGCCTAATGCATGCTAGGCAAGCACTCCATGACTGATTATACCCTTAGCCCTCTCTATTTTAAGTCATAAATGTTACATTTAATGTCATGTTATTAATACATAAGGCATACAGAATATTTTGGTCTATCAATTAAGAAAAATCTCAGGCTGGGAATATGGTCTAGTGGTAAAGTGCTTGCCTCGTATACATGAAGCCCTGGGTTTGATTCCTCAGCACCACATATATAGAAAAAGCCAGAAGTGGCCCTGTGGCTCAAGGGGCAGAGTGCTAGCCTTGAGCAAAAAAAAGCCAGGGACCAGTGCTCAGGCCGAGGTCAAGCCCCAGGACTGGCAACAAAAACAAAACCAAACAAAAAAAAAGAAAAAATCTCAAGGGATCTACCTCTACTCCAAGGTCTTAAAGCTAGCTTGGGAGACTACAGCAGGGGGATTGTTTGAGCCAGTGACTAGCAACTCAAGGCCAGCATGAGTATCACAGTCAGACACTGTCAAAAAGGAAAGTAAAGCCCTGATCAGGATTGGTGGTTAAAAGCTGTAATCCCAGCTACTCTGGAGATAGAGATTGAGAGGATCATGGTTTGAGGATAGCCTTGGTAAAAAGTTAGCAAGACTCCTAATCTCAACAAATATCCTGGAAATGGCAACAAACACCGGTAATCCCTGCTAAAATGCCTAGGTAAAAAGATCTAGAAGGAATGATCCAGGCCAGCCCTAGGATTTTAGACCTTACTTAAAAAAATTATAGAAAACAATCCAGGTACCAGTAGTGGCTCACACCTTTAATCTAGCTACTAAAGAGGCTGAGATAGAGATGATTTTGATTCAAAGTCAGCCTGGGAAGAAAGGTCCATGAGACTCCATTTCTAAAAACAACCTGCAAAAGCCGCTGGAAGTGTAGCTCAAGTAGTAAAGTGCCAGCCAAGAAAGTAGAATGAACGTGAGGCCTTGAGTTCAAACCCTAGTACTACCAAAAGAAAAAAAAAAACCTAAATAAATGAAAATAAATATTGTGACGTGGTATTGTGTGCTGGGAATGTAGCTAGTGGTAGAACTTGCCTACCATGCATGAAGCCCTGGGTTTGATTCCTCAGTACCACATAAACAGAAAAAGCTAGAAGTGGCACTGTGGCTCAAGTGGCAGAGTGCTAGCCTTGAGCAAAAAGAAGCCGGGGAGTGTTCAGGCCCTGAGTTCAAGACCCAGGACTGGCAAAAAAAAAAAAGGGCTCAGTATTGTTAAAATGTCAGGATGATCTACAGATTAAACATAATTCTTACCAAAACTACAACACAATTTTCATGAATATGAGAAAGCTGACCCTAAATATTGTATGGAAAGGCAAAGGAACTAAAATAACAATGACAATTTTGGGGGAAAAAGTTGAAAGACTTACATTACCTGATGTCAAGATAAGTTTAAGCTATAATAATCAAGACTGTGTATTATTGACAAAAAAAAAAGAATCAAACTAAAACCTTTGGAAAAAGAAAAAGGACTAGAAAGAACTCTTAAAACTTGGGCTGGGATGTAACTCAGTGGTAGAGTGCCTACCTAGCATGTTCAAAGTCCTGGGTCTAATTTTCAGGAATGAAAAAAACAAAACAACAACAAAACTCTCAAAACAAGGATATAATCTAAATTAGGGGATTCAATCCCAAATCAATTGCAAGACTGAGGCATGAGGATCATTTAAACCCAGTAATCTAAGGCCAAACTACTGGGCAACCAAGTGAGACTCTGTCTCAAAACAAATAGTAAATAAGTAAAATAGGCATAGGATCTGGACTCTCCCAGAGAAAATACTATGATGGCATAAAGGCACGAAATGCTCAATACTGTTCATTACTTCTGATGGGAATTGCCATTAAAATCCACAAGGAAGTGATATTACACATCTATTAGAATGGCTAAAATTAAAAAGACTGGGGCTGGGGATATAGCCTAGTGGCAAGAGTGCCTGCCTCGGATACACGAGGCCCTAGGTTCGATTCCCCAGCACCACATATACAGAAAACGGCCAGAAGCAGCGCTGTGGCTCAAGTGGCAGAGTGCTAGCCTTGAGCGGGAAGAAGCCAGGGACAGTGCTCAGGCCCTGAGTCCAAGGCCCAGGACTGGCCAAAAAAAAAAAAAATTAAAAAGACTGACCACATAAGGCACTAATGAGGATGTGAATCAACTAGAACTCACATACATTTCTATGGGAATGCAAAGTGGTTCAGTCACTGTGAAAACAAGGACACTGGATGAGTCTGCTATAATCCTGTAACAAATAACTACAAATTTAAAAACAACAGAAATGTATGAGTTTACAATTCTGTAGATGCCTGATACAGATCTCACTTGGCTAAAATTTCTTTTCTGCAAGCACTAAAGACTAATTTGTTTGCTACCATTTTCCATCTTCTAGAGATTATCCCCATTCCTTGGTTTGGGGCTTTCATCTCCTGCAACTTGCTCTCACAGTTACAACTTTTTTTCTGACTCTATTTTGTCTTTCTCTTTTGTAAGATTTGTGACACTGGGGTCTACCTAGATAATCCATAATAAGCTCCCCACTTTTAAGCCTGGTAATTAACAACTTTAATTCTGTTTTTCCACTTAACCAAATATATTCATGGTTCTACTCATCAGAACACCTGAGGACCATTTATTCTGCTTACCACTGACAGATTTTAAAAATAAAATTGTTAATTATATATTTGCCCACATAACCCAGTAATCCCACTTACAAGAGAAATGAAAACATGTTCACCCAAAAGCCTATTCTCAGCTCTACTCATAATCACAAAAAACAAAACAAAAATTCAATAAAATTCAAGTGGTGACTGAATAAACAATCTGGTATAACCATCCAGGACAGTACTACAGTTAGCAACAAAATAGAAGAAACTGTGGATAGAACTCAATATGAATGATTCTCAAATCATGCTAAATGAAAAAAAGCAGACAGTACTTGGCATCACGAGCACACAAACTAAAATTGGAATGATACAGAGAACAGCATGGAATCTGTACAAGTATGATAAGTAAATTCATGAAGCATTCAATATTTTTACACAGACATGTCTGTGTGAGAAGAAGACTTCAGGAAAACAGTGGAAGGAATGCAAGAACAGAATGAAGAAAGTCAGGAAGACTACACAGGCCAATGCTGGTGCTGACAAAAAGGAGGAGTAAAGATTCTGCATTTTATCTGCAGCGTCCATATAAATTTTTTACAACAGGACTAATAAAAGGACACAAAAGGCTGAGCACTATATAATTGCATTTACCTAGTACTTGAGAAAAGACAAATTATAGAATCGCTGGTTGCCAGGGGTTAATTTTGCAAGATGATTGATTTAAAAAGGGCAGAACAAAGGCATTTTAAATTATGAAATTGTTTTGTGTATCTCTACTGGAGTGGTATACAAACTTAAAATCTTTCTTAAAGAAAGGAAATGATAACTAAGTGTTCATCCTAATTGGCAGAAATCTGCCAATTGTGGACAAGAATGAGAAACCACTGGCACTCACACAGCATTGACAGGAATGAAAGTCACTACACCTTTAGAAGGTGATTTGCTTGTTGCTAGTGAAGTTGAAAGTGTCTATGAACCTACTGTCAGCAATTCCTTTACAGGTGGTAACGGTCTGGAAAAGCACACATGCTCAAGGAGACACACAGAAATAGATATTCATGAAACCCTGTCTGAAATGCTGAAAAACTGATGTAAGTGTTGCTCAGTGATAATCTGCTTAGCAAGAGGCCCGAGTTCAAACCACAGGGTCAAGAGGGGAGGTTTATTGAAAAACTGGAAACAACTCTTCAGTGGACAAATAATTGTGATTTGTGGCTATAAAAAAAATGAAACAATGTATAAGGTTAAAAAATCAACTCTGCCAGTTTTTATATGATTTGGAAACAGTAACTTGTTGGTTTATTTAACAGTAAGATATGATTAGGAACCCATGTGAGATAGTGGCACACACCTCTGGAAGTACCCCAGCACTCTGGAGGTTGAGCAAGGAGGATTGAGGGTTTGAGGCCTGTGCTACATAGAGTATTTGAATCCTATCTGGGCTAACTTCAATGATATAGGCCGTGATTGATGAGATTTTTAATCAAAATTATAATTCAGAAGATTGTATTAAGAGCTAAATCATTGTACCAACTTAGGCCACCCTGAGGTAGAACTTTTACAACCTCTCATTTTCATGTTTTAAAACAAGTTGAGTCCACCTTTACTAGTCAGGTTCAAGTCTAAGCCAAAAATCAATCAAGGAAACCATTCATGCAAAGATACCCAGTTGTTTTAAACAAAGATTAAAATGAATCATTTGTTATAGTTTTGCCTGCTTCATTAATAAACTGCTTAATTGGTAACATACCCACAGGGAACTCATAAAAAAATCAGATAATGTTCAAGAAAGCTTACTTAATAATTTTCATTACCACCAATATTTACACTTCAAAGATACCAATAACTAACACATCATTTATTCCTCCTGTACAATTTAACTTGTTATAATTCAAAAGCATTATTAGAATACTATCATTAAAACAGAACACTGTTTTTAAAAAAAAAACAGAAATAGTAACGTTTTTCAGCGTGTCTGTCGGATTTCAAAAACTTCACAATTCTTATTTCGGTTTTCCACCTGTCAATTCTTAAAATTCTAAATTCGAATTATAAATTACCTCTAAAACCCTCTTCAGCTATCAGAGTTTAACTTTATTATAAATGCCTAGGAAAACCTTTTCGACGGAAACCTAAATTCCACCCACATTGCCGTATGTCAATCAACTAAAACAGAGGGTGAGTTATCGCTATGAAGTTACATAATTTCCGACCAAGATCCTCGGAAGCGCCTTTCATCGACAGTCGCTCGCAACAATTTACAGGCTTCAAAGTTCAATCTCGGAGCAAACGATCAGAAAGCACAAACGACATTAGGCTTTTCGTTAAGAACAAACAACAACAAGAAAGTGTTCACCAGGAAGCAGGAACTGTCTCTCTGTTTAAGGAACGCAGAGAGGAGAATACCAGGAGCCGCCTGACTCAGGCACAGGAACGCAGACTACATTCCCTCTTCTCGGGGAAAGTATTTTCCACCGCGGATTTCCCGGTCCCGCCAGGAGGGAGTCCCCGGGCGTCGCAAGCTCGGCTCCGCAGGCGCCCCCTGCAGCCCGCAGACGCCGCCCTTCCCAGGCCCCCTCGCCAAGCCCCCTACAACTCCCGCGGGTCGGGATGAAGACCGCGCCGAGGTGCGTCCCCGGCCCCGGCGCGGCGAGCGGGCGCGGGCAGCGTTCCTTTGAGGGACAAAGGTTGGGCTCGTACCAGGGCCCCGGCGCGCCCGCTGCCCCGGTCGATCCCGCCGCAGCGCCCGGGGTCAGGCCGGGCCCGGCGCGCGCGGGGGGCGGGGTGGGGGAAGGGCGCCCCCTCCCCTCCGCCGCACTCCCGGAGACCTGTTGATGAAAATCTCCACAGCCCGGCCGCCAACGGTCCTCCTCTTACCTCCGCAGCGCGGTGGCCGCCGTTCTCCAGACCACAGCCCTGAGGCGGGCGGCCCTCAAGAATACCAGATAAAAGATCCAGAGAACTCCCGACTCCCAACCTCAGAATCTCTTAGTCCCCGCCCCCTCCCCACCGCCAGCCTCCTCCGTCGCCGCCGTCGCCGCCAGCCACTCCACCTCGAGGCCGCGCGAGACCGCGCACGCGCGCCCGGGATTCTGGCGCAGCGAGCGCGCCTATCCCGGTCCTCCCCTACCCCTCCTCCTCGGAACGCCCGCCCACCGCCCGGCCAAAGAGTCTGGCACGGACCGCCCAATCCCGAGCCCAAGAGGACAGGGAGCCCGCTGATTGGCTAGTTCCGTACCTCCGAGCGGTCGGGCGCGCGCGTTCACGCGCCTCCGAGTATAAAAGGCGAACCAGGTGTGAACGGTAATTGCGGAGCGGCTTCAGAGCTGGAGCTGGCGACGGAGCGTTGTGTGTGGGGCGCGGCGTTTCCCAGGGGCGGAGTCCGGAGAGGGCCGCTGTTTCCTCTGGGTCCCCATCTTCCTCAGGATGACGGTAGTCTCCTGAGGGGAGTTCTTTTTCTCCTTGAGGCGAGTCTAGTCAGACACAGTGGGACACCTGGCTTTTCCCAGCCACCGAGACACAAAAGCTTGGAGTGTTCAGTGTTTACCGAGTTCCCTGAATCCACGGACGACTCTGAGAAGCTCCCAGCCGCCGGGACCCAGCTCTGAAAAACAAACAAAAGCGGAAAGGAAGGCCGCCAAGGGCCACCGCTGGCTTCAGCACACCTTCTGGTCCCCCGGCGTGGATTTCAAGTTTCGCGGGCCAGCGCGAGGCCGGACCCAGGACGGATTCACGGCTCGCGCTTGGGGTTGAAACGCGTTCCAAGCAGAAAGACTGTCGACACGTTTCCCTTAACACTTTTTATGAAAGCCATCGGATGACTTTGAACAATTCTGTTAACCCCTTTTGAAATCTAGCACTGTGAACACGTTGCGTTACTCATGGAGGGGTACATTGCATGGACAATCCTCCTCAGCGCCTTCTCGTGGGCAAACCATCACATCTTTTCTAGTTTATTTTCACTGTGGTTTAAAAAACAAACACAAAACATCATTCACAACATCCCCAGGCCTGTCCTTTCTTTTTCGTCTTTCTTTAAAAAAAAAAAAAAAGAATTCTTGTTCTTACTCTCCTTTTGGACAATGGATGGTTTATTGGTGTTCCATTGAACCATGGTGCTCTAAAATAAGCAAACCATCGTTCCAGATGGTCAAGACTTTAGGGGATAACCTACCCTTCCTGGGTTATCACTCCCAAATAGAGCAGTATACTATCCAAGTATTTATTCAAGTTGTTTGTGTTTAAATAGAAGAATCCAGGACTTGACTGCTGCCTGCCAACTCTGCCCTTTAACCCTCCTGCTATCAAACATTCCTCAGTGAACACTAGTAATCAGTTCGAAAGCTACATTAACTGAACTGCCTTGGTCACATTCCTCCACAAAGATGTCTTGAAAATGTGTGAGCTGCAAGTAGTTTCCAGAATTCCTAGAAAATTATTAGCCACACACCAAAAGGAAATAAAGGTTAGTGTGTAACTTATTTTCCTTTCGAAGTTCTTCAAAGTGATAAGAAGCTTCCCCCAGATCCTTAGTAAAAAGTTTCTCCTAGCTCAGTTCCTCAGTCTTGGGACTAATGTCATTCAGGCTGAGAATTTCTTGTTGTGAGGACTGTCCTATTCACTGTTGGACATTTGTCAGTGTTCACAGCGTCTACCCATTAGATGCCAGATGTTTCTCCCCAATTATGACAAAGACATCTCCAAACATTGTTTGGGGGGGAGGGTTGAGGTGGGTGAGACAAAAGGACCTCCAGTTATTACCACTATCTAACTGATCAAAGAAAGAAATGGTCTCGGGGCTGGGAATATGGCCTAGTGGCAAGAGTGCTTGCCTCCTACACATGAAGCTCTCGGTTCGATTCCTCAGCACCACATATATGGAAAACGGCCAGAAGGGGCGCTGGCCAAAAGGGGCGCTGTGTCTTAGGTGGGAGAGTGCTAGCCTTGAGCGGGAAGAAGCCAGGGACAGTGCTCAGGCCCTGAGACCAAGGCCCAGGACTGGCAAAAAAAAAAAAAAAAGAAAAGAAAGAAAGAAATGGTCTCTGTAGATATTAATTTATCACCATGTCATCTATTCTGGTCCAGACAGTTTCCCAAAACATCTTCACCAAAATGTAACACCCGGGGCTGGGGATATAGCCTAGTGGCAAGAGTGCCTGCCTCGGATACACGAGGCCCTAGGTTCGATTCCCCAGCACCACATTTACAGAAAACGGCCAGAAGTGGTGCTGTGGCTCAAGTGGCAGAGTGCTAGCCTTGAGCGGGAAGAAGCCAGGGACAGTGCTCAGGCCCTGAGTCCGAGGCCCAGGACTGGCCAAAAAAAAAAAAAAAAGTAACACCCGAAGGTGTTTAGGCTTGCTTCCCAAAGTGCTTAAAATCCATTGTTGTAGGATCCGACTCTAATAAAGTGATGATCACTGTTAGTCTGAAATAGCAGAGTAATAACTCCAGAATATGTGGAAATTCCTTTATAAAGTGCTGTAAAATGTTATTTTTTTACTTCCCAAGGAAATTTTTATTTAAGACAGGGGTTAGACCCTATGGAAAATAAGAAATCTACTCTCTGACGAAAATAGAATTCCCAAATCATCCACATTACTGAATTTGTATACAAAAAAAGATAGACAACTTAAAGATACAGACATTGGAGACAAGTGTTTGGACTTCAGTTTTACTTTTGCTGCTAACTAGTTCTGTGATTTGGCTATGTCTGACAAGATTTACTTATCTGTAACATAAGATGGCTCTTTTGTTGTTTTTTATTTTCTTTCTGATTTTAAGATTCTAGAGATGAGAATCACTCTATAGAGTCTGATATGGAGAGCACAGGGGGTTAAGAGCATACTATTCATCCCCTAATAGAATGAAAGGGGTAAGAAGTAGTTTAAAAACTCCCCTTTGATCAATTGTTGGTCCTTGTCACAAGGCATTTGACCTGCTGAGTTACCATGTCAGATTTGTAACTAAATATTATGGGTGAGTAGGAAAAGCCAAGCTGTAAAATGAAATATATGGTAGAGAATAATCATAGTAAATACCCTCCTCTTCTTCATCTTGGCATTAGCATACCTACCATCTGATGATATCCCTTATTACATATTTATATTGGAAAATGCCATGATATTTTAATTTCATTCAGGTTTAGGGAACATATTAACATTGCACTTTAGCCATTCTTACATGTCTGAAATTCAGTATTCAAAATTCTACCTTTCATTCTTAATTAAGGCTATTATAGCTCCTTTTTATGCTATTAAAAAAGTTTTCTTAGCCGAATTAATAGCCTAATCATTTTTTTTTTGAGGCAGAATCTTACTATGTATTCTAGGCTGGCCCTTGAAACTCAAAATCCTCCTGCCTCTGCCTCCCTTATGCTGGGATTACCTATGTGTTACCACCTCATTGGGCTTTGGACTAAACACTTCTGATTGTATGAACCATCTTTAGGTAAATAAAACATGTTCTAACTGGGCGCCAGTAGCTCACAACTGTAGTCCTAACTACTCAGGAGACTGAGATTTGAGGATTGAGGTTCAAAGTCAGCCTGGGCAGGAAAGTCTGTGAGACTCTTACCTCCAATTAACCACCAGAAAAATGGAAGTGGCACTGTGGCTTAAGTGTAGAGCACTAGCCTTGAGCTGAAGAGCTCAGAGACAGAGCCCAGGCCTAGAATTCAAGCCCCACAACTGACAGAAACAAAAACAAAAATATGTTCTATGATAAATGTCTTATCCTGGAGAGAGGAAGAAGATAAATTTGAAACTTGGAGATTTTTCTAATAAAAATAGATTAAGATTGGACATTTGTTCTTGATGAGGCCTATATCTTTCCTTACTGAGTTTCCAAATTTCTATTTTGTTTACATGTTTGTTTGTTGTTCATAATATGTTAAAATAGTTTCTGTTTCAAAGTCTATATTTGCTGTTTCTTAGGAAATATCCAATATTCCCAAGGATATTTCTTCACTTTCTTTAGGTTTCATTTCACATGTTGCCAGTGAGGCCTGTTCCATGCTGGATAAATACCAACATCTCCCACACTCTACCTCCTAGCATCCATTTATGGCTACTGAACAATTTTATTTTCCTGAGAGCTATATATTTATTATCTATCTCTTTAAATTAGCTCTATATATTCAAGGATTTAATCTATTTTATTCAACACTACTTATTTTTAGATTCTTCAGCATATAATACATAGGTGGTACTCAGCAAACATTTAGAATAGCAATGATGAAAGGGTATCTGTGTGTGTGTATGTGTGTGTGTGTGCGTGTGTGTCCATCATAGTGCTTACATTAGGGCATGGGCACTGTCCTTGAGTGTCTATGCTCAGGCTAATGCTCTACCACCTGAGTGACAGCTCCACATCCAGCTTTTTGGTGGTTATTTGGAGATAAGAGACTCAGACTTTCCTGCCCAGGCTGACTTTGAACCTTGATCCAAAGATCTGAGTCTCCTGAGTAGCTAGGATTACAGGCGTGAACCACTGGTGCCCAGACTTGTTTCTGAGCCAGGCACTGGTTGTTCACATTTGTAATCCTAGCTACTCAGGAGACTGAGATCTGAGGATCCTGGTTCAAAGCCAGCCCAGGCAGAAAAGTTTGTGAGACTCTTATCTCCAATTAACAACCAGAAAACCAGAAGTGGCACTGTGGCTCAAGTGATAGAGTGCTAACCTTGAGCTAAAGAGCTCAACAACAGAGCCCAGGCCCAGAGTTCAAGCCCTAAGACTGACCAAAAAAAAAAAAGAAAGAAAGAAAGGAAAGGAAAGGAAAATAAGTGAAAGAAAAAGAAAGAGAAAAGATTGTTTCTGTCCCTTGCTTCACCACCTACGCACTAACCAAGTGTGATCTGACTTAGTTTCCAAGAACAAGCAACACTGGGGGCAGTGGTGGGATGACTAGAGACTGATCCCTGCATTTATGTGTCAGGAGGGATATGGAAGAGACAATGGCAAATGCAAAGAGAAAAGTATATGTCCTTTACCACCTGCCTCCTACGCTTTAGGTCACTCCAGTTACCTACCTATAATTCCTCATCTTATTGATACAGCTGAGAATGAGGGGGAAAAAAACAAAATAAGTACGATTAATTAAGATTTACTTAACTTTTACTAACTTTCTGATAAACTTAGATATTTCATTTCACAAATTTTACATACATAGAAGATTTTTTTTTCCAGTTCTGGGCCTTGAACTTGGCCTGAGCACTGTCCCTGAGTTTCTTTTTTGCTCAAGGCTAGCACTCTAACAATTGAGCCACAGCACCACTTCTGGCTTTTTCTGTGTATGTGGTACTAAGGAATCGAACCCAGGGCTTCGTGCATGCTAGGCAAGCTCTCCCCCACTAAGCCACATTCCCAGCCCTCATTTCATAGAATTTAATGTCTTACATGTGTGAGCATTAGTGTCTGTGTCAGTTCCTCTGACAGGAGGCAGACTGGGTGACATCATCCTGTGGGAATTTCAGATAGAATTTACTGATTAGATATTAGTAGTTTTGACTAGAAACTTCAAAAAACTGTCAGTAGAGGCAGATATTTTAGACTTCACAAATTTATCATGGAAAAGCCCTAACTTTTCCATTTGATAGACTGAAGCAGAATTAGAATAAATATTGACCTTGAACCAGGTTTTTTAAAGTATGTTGGTGTAGTAAGAGATCTAGAGTATCAAAATGGATTTCCTCTGTGCCGTTAGGGAAAAGAAACTGTTTTCGTTTCCTTTTTCCAGAGTCATTTTCAGAGGAACTTTCGAACCGTATTTGGGAATATGAACTGTTTGACCAGTATAATGTAAACATTATATAGTTGGTGTCAGGGCCTGACTCAGTAGTTGCTATAAGCTTTCAAGCCTCTTGACCTCTGAGGAACATTTCAAGCAATAACAGGAAGGCATAACAGCAATCCAGTGCTCTCTAAGCCTTGAAATCTGAATTCAGGTACAGGAAAGATGAGAAAAAACTGACAACGGAAATAGAAGTGAACTGGTTTCTTTTCGGGGGATGGCAGATTCCCTCTTAAATTTAGCATGATTGGGGCTGGGTATGTAGCTTAGTGGTAGAGTGCTTGCCTTGCATTCATGAAGCCCTGGGTTCGATTCCTCAGCACCACATAAATAGAAAAGGCCAGAAATGGCACTGTGGTTCAAGAGGTAGAGTGCTAGCCTTGAGCAAAAAAAAGCCAGGGACAGTGCTCAGGCCCTGAATCCCAAGCCCCAGGACTGGCCAAAAAAAATATATATATATATATATATATATATATATATATATATACATATATATATGAAATAAATGTATTTAGGATTTTGATTAAATGGATGGATGTCCTTTAATGAAGAAATCGTCATTTCAGGGGCTGGGCATATGGCCTAGTGGCAAGAGTGTCTGCCTCATATACATGAGGCCCTGGGTTCGATTCCCCAGCACCACATATATAGAAAATGGCCAGAAGTGGCGCTGTGGCTCAAGTGGCAGAGTGCTAGCCTTGAGCAAAAAGAAGTCAGGGACAGTGCTCAGGCCCTGAGTCCAAGCCCCAGGACTGGCCAAAAAAAAAAAAAAAAGAAATAGTCATTTCAGTGGGTATCCAGAACTTCAGTTAACATCATTTGTTAACTAATATGTGGCTCATATTTGCATTCTTACCTGCTCAGGAAGCAGAGATCAGGAGGATTGCAATTTGAGACCAATACAAGCAAAAAGTAGGACTCCAAAAACGCCCAACATGGCTGTGATGGTGCATTCCTATAATCTCAGCTCCATGGGAGGCATAGGTAGGAGGGTTGTCAGCTGAGGTCAGCCTGGGGAAAAATGCTAGACCTTATCTGAAAATAACCTAAAAAGCAAAAAGAGATGAGAGCCTGGGCTGAAGTACAGTGCCTAAGTAACTGCCAGGCTCTGAGTTCAAACCACCATATCTCAAAAAAGAAGGGAGGGGAGAGGAAGAAGGGAAGGAAGGAAAGAAGATGGAAACAAGGAAGGAAAAAGCAATAGAAAGTTCTCATATGAATTATATCTAGAAGAACAAGCTCTTAGAATTAGGGGTCAATAGGGTTTTGCAGTACACGATTGTATGTAAATGTAATTTGTTTCATTTCCTTGGGTCAGAAGCAGGAATCAGGTTAACTGTGGCTACATCAGGATGCTGGCTGGGACTGTAGTTATCTGGTGGCAAGACTGGGACTGGAGGCTAGGCTTCCAAGAAGGCGTGGCTTCCTGAAAGGCTCACTCCCACAGCTGTTGACTAGAGGCTTCATTACCTTGTTCTGTCCTCTTTTTTAGGACTTGACAGCTGGCTTACCTAAGAGCAAGAAATTCAGGAGACAGTGACCAAGATAGAAGCCACAGGGTCTTTTTACCTTCTTCTTCTCCTTCTTCTTCTTCTTCTTCTTCTTCTTCTTCTTCTTCTTCTTCTTCTTCTTCTTCTTCTTCTTCTTCCTCTTCCTCTTCCTCTTCCTCTTCCTCCTCCTCCTCCTCCTCCTCTTCTTCTTCCTATCATTATTTTCTAATTATTTGTATTTATTTATTTATTTATTTATTTATTTATTTATTTATTTATTTATTTATTTATTTATTTGCAGTCCTGGGCCTTGGACTCAGGGCCTGAGCACTGTCCCTGGCTTCTTTTTGCTCAAGGCTAGTAGCACTTCTGCCATTTTAGCCACAGCACCACTTCTGGCCATTTTCTCTATATGTGGTGCTGGGGAATCAAACCCAGGGCTTCATGTATAGGAGGCAAGCACTCTTGCCACTAGGCCATATTCCCAGCCCCTTTTTTATGTTTTAAGTCTCCAAGGCCACACACCTGCACTGCCACTTTAGTGGCTAGAAGCAAATCATTAAACCTAATGCACAGTCGAGAGAGAGGGATAGAATTATTTAGGAGGAAAAAATTACCAAAAATTATAAATTATGGACTGTGTGTGTGTGTGTGTGTGTGTGTGTGTGTGTGTGTGTGTGCGCGCGCACACACACAGTGCTAGGAATCACACCCAGGACCTTGCTATTGCTAGGCAAATACTCTGCTACTGATCTATACCTCAAGCCTTAGGGATATTTTTGTGTGTGACTTTGGAGCTTTTTACTCTCCTGTGAGCAAATGACCATTAGGATTAGGTAGATAAAATATCAGACAATGTGGACTAGGAATGTGGCTTAGCGGTAGAATGCTTGCCTAGCATGCATGAAGCCCTGGGTTCGATTCCTCAGCACCACATACACAGAAAAGACGGAAGTGGCACTGTGGCTCAAGTAATAGATTGCTAGCCTTGAGCAAAAAGAAGTCAGGGGCAGTACATACTCAGGCCATGAGTCCCAAACCCCAGGACTGGCAAAAAAACAAAAAAAACTAAAATAAACAACGTCTGGACCATTATCACAATGCGATTTTTGTACATATTTATACTAATAGTAGCTGTATTATCGACTCAACCCAAATCTTCTCAACCCTACTCAACTGTCTATCTTAACTCTTGCAGAAAATCCTTATCCATTCATTTATGAGTTGCATAGAAAATCCCACTCTCCCACAGTAGGGTCACTTTTCATTCATAACTAAACAGTTTTTGATGTGACACCTTATGAAAAGGTGTTGAAGGTTTTTCCATAAATTTACATTTCAGAATTCTATACTGCTGAATTTGTATGCTTTTCCTTTAGGAGACAGGAGACTCTGCCCTCCAGACTCTAAATCTGCTTGA
This sequence comes from Perognathus longimembris pacificus, assembly GCF_023159225.1. Taxonomy (NCBI): domain Eukaryota; kingdom Metazoa; phylum Chordata; class Mammalia; order Rodentia; family Heteromyidae; genus Perognathus; species Perognathus longimembris. Next base: position 35,441,776 of record NC_063174.1, on the reverse strand, counting down.
TGTGTTTAAAGGTACAGGATTCCACAAATAATGATGGTGATCTTTTCTATAGATTTTTTTTTATTTTAATGCTTGCTTATGAAATACTTCAATCATATTCATCCCCCACTCCTTTCTTCCCACTGGTTCCCTCCTTCAAATAGTTCTCATTTCATACTTGTATCACTGTTCCACTTCTGGCTTTTTGTTGATTAATTGGGGTTTCCCAGTCTCTTAAGTAGATAGAATTACAGGCTTGAGCCACTGGCATGTGACTTCTTTTATTTTTATTTTATTTTATTTTTTGTCTAGATTCTGAATAGGAGAAAGGTTTGATATGTATCTTCCTCAGTCTGGCTCATTTTGTTCAACGTGATGACTTCCATTTCTATCTTTTTTTCTGAAAATCACATTTCATTATTCTTTATGGGTCAATATTAGTCCATTGTGTATGTGTGTGCATATATATGTGATATATATATAACCTATATATGGCTATATAACATTCTGTATATATCCACATTATATATATATACATATGTATATATACACATACACACACACACACACACATATATATGCACATTTTCTTCCATCCTTCCATTGATTGAAGGACAGCTAGGCTGCAGTATAGCTAGTATGAATAGTGCTGCTATAAACCCAAGTGTTGCAGGTATCTCTATTATATGCCTAAACTCCTTCAGATACACGTCTAGGAGTGGCATAGTAGGATCAAATGGTAGTTCTATTGTTACTTTCTTGAAAAACCTCCTTACTGATTTCCATAGAGGCATTTCACCACCTGCCTCAGTCTCTTAAGTGCTCAGCTAAAGGGATGCACCCTTATGCTTGACCTATGGTGACATTCAAGAACAGCAAAACACCAACAGTATATTTGATCTGTATTCTAGCTCCTACAGTACTTCACTAACATTGTATTGGAAAATGCACTCTAAGTTGAAACTTCAGAGTGGAAATGGATCCTTTCCTTCCTGTTCCCGTGCAGTGCTGGCAGCAGTAGTAACACAGCTCTGTGTCACAGGCTCCTGAAACAGGAGCAGTGACAGAGGAAGAGAACACTGCTAATGCTTTCATTTGTTTATGTCTTCAGGATCTCCTAACTCAAGTGTTTTACATTTAAAGACTGACTGTATATCTAAATCATAAGGGTCTTCAACTTCGTGGGAAGATATTTTATAATTAGCTTAATTGGTATTTAGTTGAATTTTTCTTAAGTACTGGTATTAATCAGACCACTCCATCTAATTTGATAGGCAACTACACTCAGCATTAATACCTAGTAAATACATGTCTGGACATTGGATTTATGTATTCACATGAAAAACCATCTTCACTTTGTTGAAAGATTTCTAAAGTAGATTTGAGATTGTTTTAAAGTAGAATAAATATGAATATATTTTCCTTATGGTGTCTTTTAAGAATTATGTTCTTAGTGGCACTATAGCTCAAAGTGATAGAATGCTAGCCTTGAGTGCAAAAGCAACTAGGTCCTGAGTTTAAGCCCCATGACCCACAAAAAGAAAATACAAAACTGAGCTTGACCACATTGGACAGCACAGATATTGAGCATTTTCAAAAGCATATGTGTTCTATTTGAGAACTGTATTCTAAATCAATATGCTTTCCCATGAGTTAGTTTTACCACAGGCTGATGTGGAAAGAAAGAAGCATAAGGGAGTACTGGCACAATATTATAATGGTTTAGGAAATTTAGGTGGATGTGTGATATCACAAAGAATTAGGAATATTAATAGAAAGGTAAAACAATTTAGTTATATAATATTTCTGAATGTCCCTTGATCATAAAACTGATTTTAAGGAAAAAAGCAGTGCATCTTTAAGAGCAAGCAGGTTTGAATATGTATTTCCTATTTCTTAAACCTAGTAAAGCTGTTAGCTTTCTATCACTGTGACAAAATACCTGAGGACAACTGAATAAAGGCTTAATAAGGGCCTTTGTGGGGCTGGGGATATGGCCTAGTGGCAAGAGTGCCTGCCTCATATACATGAGGCCCTGGGTTCGATTCCCCAGCACCACATATACAGAAAACGGCCAGAGGTGGCGCTGTGGCTCAAGTGGCAGAGTGCTAGCCTTGAGCAAAAAGAAGCCAGGGACAGTGCTCAGGCCCTGAGTCCAAGGCCCAGGACTGGCCAAAAAAAAAAAAAAAATCCCAATAAAATAAGGGCCTTTGTGTGTGGGGGGTCATATTTGGCCTTGCTGCTTTGGATCTGTGATTGCATAAACCACATGTGGTAGATGACACTGTTCATTTCATGGTGTCTTGGAAGTAAAGAGAGAGAGAAGTTGGGGGTGGGCTAGGGTCCACATTTCCCTTTCAACAACACCCCTTTTCCCCAGTGACTAGGCCCCATCATGTAAAGGTTTCTACTGCTTCCCAACAGCACCCAAAGTTGGGAATCTTACCTCAATACATGGGCCTTTGGGACATTCAAAATCCAAACTACAGGCTGGGAATATGGCCTAGTGGCAAGTACTTGCCTTGTATACCTGAAGCCCTGGGTTCAATTTCCCAGCACCACATATATAGAAAACAGCCAGAAGTGGCAAACTACAGAACCTTTGTGTTTAGTCTATAAATATAATTTTTTTAAATCAATATATTGAAGCATAATTTATATACAACTAAATACTTCCTTTTATTGTGTGTGTGTGCCAGTCCTGGGGCTTGAACTCAAGGCCTAGGTGCTGTCCTTGAGCTTTTTTGCTCAAGGTTTGTGCTCTACCACTTGAGCCATAGCCCCACTCCTGGTTTTTCAGTGGTTAACTGGAGCTAAAAGTCTCACAGACTTTCCTGCTAGGGCTGGCTTTGAATCACTATCCTCAGATTTTTTCCCCCTGTGTAGCTAGGATTATAGACATGAGCCATGGGCTCATGTATGTATGTACTAATCACTATAACTAATCACTGTAATGGAAAACATCTATTTCTTTCTTTCTTTTTTATTTTTGGCCAGTCCTGGGGCTTGAACTCAAGGCCTGAGCACTGTCCCTGGCTTCTTTTTGTTCAAGGCTAGGACTCTACCACTTGAGTCACAGTGCCACTTCTAGCTTTTTTTTTCTATATATGTGGTGCTGAGGAATCAAACCCAGGGCTTCATGTATACAAGGCAAGCACTCTACCACTAGGCCATATTCCCAGCCCTCTATTTTCTTAAAAAGTTTCCTTATACGACTTTGTAATTAGTACTGTCCTACCTAACCCTACCCCACACTTCCACTGACAGATTTTTATAATTAGTTTCATCTTCTAAATCTTTCTATAAATCTTTTTATTATATGATCTAACTTCTTTCACTCAACATAATGTTTCTAAGATTCAACCATGTGTTGTAGCATTTATAAGTAGTTTGTTTCTTTTGTTGCTAAGTAGTACTGCTGTATAAATATACCACAGTGTGTTTAACTGCTCATTGGCTGATGGACATTTGGGTTGTTTCCAGTTTTTCGCTATTATGAATAAAATCCCATGACACTTTGTTTATGAGTCTTGGTTTTAACATGTGTCTGCTGTGAACATGCCTTCATTGTTCTTGAGTAAATATATAGGAGTAGAATTTTTTGGTCTTCTAGTAAGTACGTTATATTTGTAAAGAATCTCTCAAAGTGCTTGTACACCAACCTTTGCAGTGGCTCTTACCAGATAACTAGTTGTGCTTCTAACTTTCTTTTCTATAGATAATCTGGGGGCTGGGGATATGGCCTAGTGGCAAGAGTGCTTGCCTTGCCTCATATACATGAGGCCCTGGGTTCAATTCCCCAGCACCACATATACAGAAAATGGCCAGAAGTGGCGCTGTGGCTCAAGTGGCAGAGTGCTAGCCTTGAGCAAAAAGAAGCCAGGGACAGTGCTCAGGCCCTGAGTCCAAGCCCCAGGACTGGCCAAGAAAAAAAAATTCTATAGATAATCTGCATCAAGGAAGTTGTTTTTGTAAAAGACAATAGTCTCTGTTGTATATGTGTATTCCTGATTGTAGCATGCTCCCAGTCTCTAGTTGGTTTCATGGGAATCTTTTTCACTCTTGATTGAGGAGGTGGGAAGAAATTCCTTCCATCTTTGTAGGCAAAGGAAGAGGAGGAATTCCCTGGGCTCGGAGCCAATAAAATGATTTTTCTCTAGAGTAATGCTATCCTATGGAAATATACTATGAGTCACATGTGTTTTGTTCACAAATGTATCTTTTTTTTTTTTTTTTGCCAGTCCTGGGGCTTAGGGCCTGAGCACTGTCCTTGCTTCTTTTTGCTTAGGGCTAGCACTCTACCTTTTGAGCCACAGCACCACTTCTGGCTTTTTTCTGTTTATGTGGTGCTGAGGAATCGAACCCAGGGCTTCTTCATGCATGCTAGGCAATCACTCTACCACTGAGCCACATTCTCAGTCCCTCACAAATGTATTCTGTGCATGTTATTTAATTGCTTCATTAAAAATAAGGAATGAAATTATTCTTTAAATATTTTAATCCAATGTTGGGTTAAATATTACTTAAATAACCAATAACCAATAATCAATATAACTAAATAAGCAATATAAAACTTAAGCCAGGTGCCTATGCCTCATGCCTATAATCCTAGCTACTCAAGGACGCTGAGATCTAAGGATCTTGGTTTGAAGCCAGCCTGGGCAGAAAAGTCCCCATGAGTCTCTTCTCTCCAATTAACCACTCAAAAACCAGAAGTGGCACTGTGGCTCAAAGTGGTAGAGCAGTAGCCTTGAGCAAAAGAGCTCAGGGACAGCATCCAGGCCCTGAGTTTAGGCCCCATGACCAGCCAATAAACACCCCCCCAAACCAAAAACATGTTAAATGAAGTATAATGAATTATTATACTTTTTTTTTCTTTTCTATTTTGAGAGTACTAAAATAAGGACCTTATAGCTTTACTTGCTTGGTGTTGCTTCATTTGAGCCACACCTTCAGCATGGCTTTCTCCCAGGATTAATTTAGAACACTAGGATTTACAGTTGAGCCAGTGGTATCTGCCTTCATGGTTATTTTTAGGACAGAGTTTAGTGTCCTGCTTGACCTGCACCTGAGCTGTGCTGTGCCTGCTCTTAGGCTGCTTGTCATTGGGATCATAGATCACAGGCATCTAACTTCCTGCACAGAAGATGGGGTATTATGTACTTTTCTGTCTGGACTGGCTTGACAATATGATCCTCTCATTCTCAGTTTCCCAATTAACTACAATTACAAGCAAGAGCCACTAACACCTGGTTTTTGTTTTTTTTTTTTTTTTTTTGGCCAGTCCTGGGCCTTGGACTCAGGGCCTGAGCACTGTCCCTGGCTTCTTCCCGCTCAAGGCTAGCACTCTGCCACTTGAGCCACAGCGCCGCTTCTGGCCGTTTTCTGTATATGTGGTGCTGGGGAACCGAACCTAGGGCCTCATGTATCCGAGGCAGGCACTCTTGCCACTAGGCTATATCCCCAGCCCCTAACACCTGGTTTTGACACACACACACACCCCGACCGAGAGAGAGAGAGAGAGAGAGAGAGAGAGAGAGAGAGAGAGAGAGAGAGAGAGAGAGAGAGAGAGATTTATGTTTCGTTTGTGGGGTTATTTTTGCCAGTACTGGGGCTTGAACTCAGGGGCTGGCTTCTTTTTGCTCAAGGCTAGCACTCTACCACTTGAGCCACAGCGCCACTTCTGGCTTTTTCTATATATGTGGTGCTGAGGAATCAAACCCAGGGCTTCATGTATATGAGGCGAAATAACACTAGGCCATATTCCCAGCCCATATTTTTATAAAAATATTTTTTAAAATCTGGCTTGTATTTTACACCTATATCTCTCATTGGACACTATAAATAATTGACATAAAAATGTAGAATTAAGTGGGGCATTGGTGGCTCATGCTTGTAATCCTAGCTACTCAGGAAGGTGAGACCTGAGGATTGAGGTTCAAAGCCAGCCCCAATCAGGAAAGTCCCTGAGAGTCTTATCTCTAACGACCAGAAAACTGGAAGTGGAACTGTGCCTCAAAGTGGTAGAGCACTAGCCTTGAGTGAAAGAGCTCAGGGACAGTGCCCAGGCCCAGAGTTCAAGCTCCATAACCAACAGAAACACCAATGTAGGATTACTAGACTGGGGAATGTAGTTTAGTGGTACAGCACTTGACAAATGTGGGTTAGGACCTAGGTTTCATTTCCAACATGGCAAAAAAAAAGTAGCTCTACTAAAATAATAAAATAAAATTGTATTTAATTGGAAGATATTAGGTAAGTGTTCAGTTTTGAATTTGCATTAACCATTATCTAAAATTTAACCATTATCTAAAACTCAGTTTCTTAGTCATGTTAGCCACATTTCAAGTGCTCAGAAGCCATGACTGTCTATGGCTACCATATTGTACTACATTATTCTAGAATATTGTCTAGACAGAAGAGGAAGGAAAATATGGGAATAAGTAGTACTTCCTGTTTCTATTCATTCCACTTTAGATATATGAGATAGTGCAATACATGAAGAATGTCCAGAAAGAAGCTTTTAGAAAATAAGTGGTAGCTTTTAAAAACACAAACCATTGTGCTTGGGGCATAGCTCAAGTGATAATGGGTTCAATCCCCAGTACTGCAACAAAACATTGTTTCAATGGAGAATATGGAGTTTTAAGTTTTTTTTCCTCTCTCTCTGTGTGTGTGTGTGTGTGTGTGTGTGTGTGTGTGTGAAAGAGAGAGAGAGAGAGAGAGAGAGAGAGAGAGAGAGAGAGAGAGAGAGAGAGAGGAGAGAGAGAGAGAGAGATGGAGCTTCAACTCAGGTCCTGGGCATTGTCCCTGAGCTCTTTTGCTCAAGGCTAGCACACTACCACGCTGAGCTACAGCTCTGCTTCTAGGTTTTGAATGGCTAATTGTTTTGAATTTCTTTTTTAAAAAATGTTTATTGTCGGGCTGGGGATATGGCCTAGTGGCAAGAGTGCTTGCCTCGTATACATGAGGCCCTAGGTTCAATTCCCCAGCACCACATATACAGAAAATGGACCAGAAGTGGCGCTGTGGCTCAAGTGGCAGAGTGCTAGCCTTGAGCAAAAAGAAGCCAGGGACAGTGCTCAGGCCCTGAGTCCAAGCCCCAGGACTGGTCAAAAAAAAATTTTTTTTTTTTTGTCAAACTGATGTACAGAGGGGTTACAGTTTCATACATTAGGCATTGGATACATTTCTTGTACTGTTTGTTACCTCCTCTCTCATTCCCCCCTCCCCCCTTCCTTTCCCTCTCCCCACATGAGTTGTTCAGTTGATTTACACCAGTTTTGCAAGTATTGCTTTTGTAGTCATTTGTCTTTTTATCTTTTGTCTCTCGATTTTGGTATTTCCTTACTGTTTCCTAGTTCTCATACCAGTATACACGGTTTCCAATGTACTCAGATAAGATACACTGATAGTGCAGGTACAACCACAGGAAGGGGATACAAGAGGATCATCAACAATAGAAGCTACAGTTTCACATGGCATGTTGAAAGTAATTACAACAGTGATATAACAGTCGTTTCCATAACATGGAGTTCATTTCACTTAGCATCATCTTATGTGTTTATAAGGGTATAGCTATTGGGCTCTTGTGATCCTCTGCTGTGACTAGCCTAAACCTGTGCTAATTATTTCCTATGAGGGAGATCATAGAGTCCATGTTTCTTTGGGTCTGGCTCACTTCACTTAGAATGTCCTATATCAAGAAAACTAACAATAACAAATATTGGAGGGGATGTGGCCAAAAGGGAACCCTACTTCATTGTTGATGGGAATGTAAACTGGTTCAGCCACTCTGGCAAGCGGTATGGAGATTCCTCAGAAGGCTAAACATAGAGCTACCCTATGACCCAGCAGCCCCACTTTTGGGCATCTACCCAAAAGACCACAAACAAGAACAAACTAAAGCCACCAGCACAACAATGTTCATTGCAGCACAATTTGTCATAGCTAAAATATGGAACCTACCCAGATGCCCCTCAGTAGACGAATGGATCAGGAGAATGTGGTACATATACACAATGGAATTTTATGCCTCTATTAGAAAGAATGGCATTGCCCCATTCATAAGGAAATAGAAGGACTTGATTTTTAATTTCAATCCTCAGATCTCAGCCTCTTGAGTAGCTAGGATTACTGGTGTGAGCCAGCACTCAGCTTTCCTTTTTGTTTTCATAATGCTGTTTTTTCATATTGCTGTTAGGTAAGGGGTCTATCACTTAGCTACTACATGCCTGGTCTGGGAGTTTCATATATGTATGATTATGTATATGTATATATATGAGAGTTTCAAATATACATAATATATGGGATATATATTTTAAATGTATATAATATTTTAAAACTCCATGTGTTCTTAAAAATGAATTAAAATTGAAAATAACTATTGAAATAATATTTTTTAAAAATCCTGTTTCAATAAATGTTATCCCTTAGCATCGGGTATTCAGCTAGAATGTAGAAGTGTAAACAACTGTCACCACCTTCAATGACCTCACCAATAATGGCAAGAACACAGTGTTGGGGCTAATGTTCAAATGAGAGAATTAAAACCATAGAGAATACAAATTTTTCTAATAACTCCCAAACAAAAAGCTTAATCAAGACAGAATTTAATAATTGAAAATATAGCTTATAGCTTCATGTGGTTATCTAGAGCTTCCTTTAAAATACATATTCATGGAGCCAGGTGGCAATGGGTCATGCCTGTAATACTAGATATTCAGGAGCCTTAGGTCTGAGAATCTCAATTCAAAGCCAATCAGGACAGACAAATAGGTGGACACTTTTATCTCAGCTAACCAGCAAAAGAAATTCTAAGTAGGGCTGAACCAAAAAGCTAAAGAACAGCACCTAGACCTTGAGTTTAAGCTTTAGTAATGGTACAAAAAATTAAATAAGATAAAAAGCAAAATAAATACCCATGTTTATAAATATAGTTAACATTTAAGAAATTAGATGAACTGTATTTGAATTCTTAATGATTAGTAGCCTTTATTTCTGCCAACAGTAGAAGACACTGTTTTATTTCCCTTTTGTATTGTCTTTTCTTGAGTTGTGCTTGTTTTTCAGTGTAGTAGTTTGTATTTACCTGACAAAAGAGGAAGAAAGAAACAGTTCATTTAATGCAGAGGTCTGAAATACAGAATGTATATTTGAAATGTAGAATATTTTAAAGTTAATTATTTTAAGTATAGTACTAAAACTCCTAATACTAGTAAAATAAGTGATTGAAAAAAATAGAATTATGGGCTAGGGATGTAGCTTAGTAGTAGAGCCTCTGCCTAGCATGTGCAAGACCCTGAGTTGGATTCCCATGACTACTAAGAAAAACAAAGGTCCTAAATTATATTTACAGCACAGCTTTTCTTCATAATATAAACATTAAAATCATTTAGGTAGCTCTTATTATTTATTGATGTTCAGTTTATGTATTTGGGTTTCTTTTCTTTCTTTCTGTGTGACTGTCTTGGCAGTGCTGGAGATGGAACACAGGTTTATTCAACAAAAAGTATTTGAGAGTCATCTTATGAACTAATGAAGTCAGTATTTAAATATGGTATGTATATTGTCTCTTTTGCCTTTCTTTTTATTTGTGGCTCTCTCAGGATCCTAGTATATGGCATTTTATTCTTACAGAATAAACCAATTATAGAATGACATTATTGTAAAGTATTGGGCTATATCACCAGGTGCTGGTGGCTCAAACCTGTAATCTTAGCTTAGGAGGCTGAGATCTCAGGATTGAGGTTTGAGCCAGCTCATGCAGGAAAGTCAGTAAGACTCTTATCTACAAATACCAGCAAAGAGCAAAAAGTGGTGGTGTGGCTCAAGTGGTAGAGTACCGGCTTTGAGTAAAGAAAAATCCTGAGTTCAAGACCCAGTACTTGCACTGTGTGTGTGTGATATACATATATCCCCAAAGATTTTTCTCTCCAAACCCTGTATTCTACTGAGAGATGGCAGTGCTTATTATTCTCCCTTAGTAGACATTGGACCCCACACATATCATGCTATATGCCATCCATCCACTACCACAGAACAAGCTAAGAGGGAGTCTTTTAAGATAACAAGTAAGGGGGAAAAGTGACAAAACAACAGGCAGAGACTAAGGAATATACATAGAGGCCACAGGATTACTGTTGTGAACATTTGTTCTTTTTTAGTCATCTTTTTCTTGTGTGTGCTCACTACCTCTTAGTTGTGCCCTAAGTTACCTTTGGTGACAAAGTGCCAAAAGGGTGGCCCTCAATTCCATCAACAAAATCATGACAAGATGGGTAAGTAGTTCCTGCTAAAGCCATTCGTGGCTCATCAGTCTTTCCTTCCATTCGATGAACTTAGTGTTGAAACACACACACACACACACACACACACACACACACACACACAGAGCATAACGTAGAAATATCAGACCTATTGTTGACATCTAGAGACAAGTATTACAAGTTACTTACCTTTGGGTTATCTTACACATGCCCCCATTTAGCGTGTCTTTTCCTTTTTCTTTCCTTTCTTGACATATATTCCCCTGGGAAAGGGGAAGACAGATGAAGCCAAGGGTTGTGGAAATTAAAGAATTTGATGTGAGGGAGAGAGAGTGTGAAGGAAAGAAAATGAAGAAAAGTGAAGAAGAGATTATTAGAGAGAAGTGAGAAAGAAAGAAAGGCCAAAAGCGGGAAAAAGGCAATAGGAGAAAGAACTTAATTTGGGTCTTAGTTCAAATTATGTTCTAACCACCTCCTTGAAAATGTCTATCTTTTTGCCAGTGGAACTCATTGTTTGATTTCACAAACCTGTACCCTTCAGAAAGGAGCCATCCTCCCTCTTTTTAGTTTGAGTTTTACAAAACAGGGCATGAACCTGGATGCATAAGATTGTAAGGAAATTGATTTGTACTATTTAGGAGGAAAGTGGAAAAATAAGTAGGTGTGGGAAGGATCCTCTGAGTATTTCCAAGTGATTTTCCTTTTCTTGAATCTTTAATTGTTGTCTTATTCCTTTCCCTCTTGGAAAAGTATTCATGAGTTCATAGAGAAGACTATATATAACTTGGGCTCATTGTAAATAAATCAGAAAAGTTGAAGAAAATAAAGCCTAAAAAGTTAAGAAATTTTAAGTTAAGAGAGAAATGGACTTGGATTATGAGAGAGAGAGAAAGAGAGAGAGAGATTCACCTAGGATCTATCATGTAGGTACATAGTCTTTTTAGAAAGTTTATTTAAAGTGCCACCTTACCTAAAACTTTATGTAGAAAGGAGAAGAGGCAATTCCCTCTAATGTAGACAAGTATGAGAGATGAATTAGAGATACTGGTCCCCAGCTAGCCTTTCCCAGGAGCTGGGTGAATCTGCTGCTTAATCATACCAGGAATTTGTTTAGTGATTTGGAAGAGCAGTTATGAATCTGGTTTCACTTAGAAATTAGATACTTTTTTCCATCTGTGCTCAGACTAAGTTTAACAGAACGCAAGATTAAGATTTGGCTAATCTTTTATTTTCTTGGCTGTAAAGAGTGTTAAGGGTAAGAGTGTATGAAAGGGAAAAATGATTTAGATGAGCTTTAAAAAGGGTAAAGAAAAGCTAATCAGGGGGAAAACTGTAATACTATATAAGCCTAAGTGAGAAAAAAATGGGAGGTCATGAGATAGAGAGATGGAAAGGAATGAGAAGGTATGTGAAAGAAAACAAACAGGGAAAATAGTTAACACTCAGTGGAAAACAGAATGTCCAAGCTGTAAACAGAATGTCCAAGCTGTACAGTGTACTCTCCTCCTGAATTAGCAAGCTCATTGCTTCTCAAAGGCTTTATCTCTGCGGATTTCTAGAGCTCAATCCAAGCTTCCAGCTAGACTGACAAAGATGAGTCACAAGGAGCACATACATGTCTACCTGTAGATTGTAACTGCACAAAGGCCTTGAGACAGCTACTGGTGCCCTGGCCCCAGCATCCTGACTATATTCACAGACATTTGACAGCTGAGGAAATTAAGGTCCAGAGAGATAAAAATGCTATCTTTGTATAACAGAGGCAGTAGAGTTAGAACTCAAACTTGAGCCTTTTGAGTCTTTGTTTAAGCTGATTTTTCTCATCTTCTTTTCCCAGATTCCCTCCAGTTTGTGATGCTAACTCTTTTCATGGACTTTCTAGTTATGTAGTCTCCCAAACTGTAAGGTTTTTCTCTACTTTCCTTAAAAAATACTCCCTTCACAAAGCATTTCATGATTTCTCATTCTGTTTTTGAAGTATATAGTGTTCTGATCTCTGTTATGTATGCACTTTTTAAAAGTAACCTGTCCTGTTATTTTTTCATGTCTCCAAGAAGGAGTTTACCAAAGTGCTCACATATAATACATAGGAGCCAAATGGTCACTCATTTGAACAAAACTGAGTTTGTGCTAGAAGACAGGTGAAAGAGTTAGTCATAAATTGAATGAAAATAGCAGCTTTAGCATACTATATTAGCTTTGGATTTCCATGGCTAAATAAATGAGTGCCTCAGAACATACATAGAATGCACTAATTATAGACAGCTTTAAATAAAACTGTTAATGGATATATCCTTGTCTTAAGCAAAAGGAGAAAGATATTTGCCTATGTTAGACAGCTCTAGAATCTAATTTTGATTCTGTCTCTCCCTTCCTCTTTTTCTCCTTCCCATCCCTCTCTCTTCTGTGAGATAGGGTCTTGCTATGCAGTTCAGGCTGCCCTTGAACACCCTGTGTAGCCTAGGCTGACTAGATTCAGCATCCTCTCACCTCAACCTCCTTAGTGCTGAGATTGCAGATGTATATCACCATGCCTAGCTTAGTTTGATATCTTTGTGAAATGGAATTTGGTAGAAACTGATAGTTGAAAATTCTATAGAGTACAAAGGATATTTTGCATTTTTCTCACAAATTAGAAAGTAGCATTTCCCTACAATGTTCTCAGGTTTGATAGTTGATAATGTAGGTACCATTATCATGATGAAATTTATCTGGTACTTTTAGGCACGTCTGCCCAATGGGAAGGCCTAAAGATAAAATGGCATCTGTATAAAAGCTATAAACTTTGCATTTTAAAATTTATTTGTAAGACATGCACATAAATGTGACTGTAAATGCCTTCAAATTTTTTGAAGTAGTGCTTTTCTCTCCACTTCGGACAAGCTAAATGTTTCTTCTCTATGTCTATTACATAATATTCTTTTTTTTTTTTAAGTTGGTCGTAGGGCTTGGACTCTAGGCCTGGGTGCTGTCCCTAAGCTCTTCAAGCTCAAGGCTAGCACTCTACCACTGAGCCACAACACCACTTCCAGTTTTCTAGTGGTTAATTGGAGATAAGAATCTCATGGACTTTACTGCCTTGGCTGGCTTTGAACCGCACTCCTCAGATCTCAGCTTTCTGAGTAGCTAGGATTACAGGCATGAGCCACTGGTGCCCGGCTTCCCTAATATTCTTTTATGTTTGTGATTGTAACTGAGGCCTATTCTACCTCCCAGTTTGGAAGTAACTCAAAGGTCAGTCAGTCAGCAGGTAGCAAAAGGAGAGATTCCAATCATGTCACTATAAGACTCTCCATGTCAAATATTTGTTGTTACAAGTGAAAGATTCTTAGACATAGGAATATAGAAGAAACTACATTTCCTTGAAACATTAGTGCCAACTGATAGGGAGTAAGAGGCTAAAGATGGAAGCGGAGAGAAAGTATTGCCAAGTATTTTGTGGTAGACAATTCCCCTTACAAATACTAGTATTGTGTTTTGGATTTTGCCTGAAGAGTTAGTCATGGAGTTCTTCGTGCTTCTTTCTCTAGTGCAGGGCTCTCAGAATAAAGCAAAGCCGAGACAAGGAATTAATCAGAATTATCTCGCTGGATCCTTTTGCCCTCAGCTGCTCTACTATTCAAAAACCCACCAGTGACTCCTGCACACCAAGGATCACCATAAAAAAATGTAATGAAATTCATTCCATACCTGAAGTCTTTGAATCCTTTTTCACGAACCTGTACAAATAAACATCACATTTCAAAGGTTTGCAACCTTGACCACAGGTATTTAGCAAAGAATTTTTAGGTGTGAGATAACTAGTCATTCTCTAAATGCTTTGTGGTAGTAATGAATCATGTTTATCAAAGCTAGGCTGTTATTGACTCTAATATTAGAAAATATTTACTTACAAGTATCCAACCTGTAAAAGCCATAAAAGCAAATTGTATGTAAGAACATTTCTATTTTGATGATGTTTCTCACCAGTCACTTAGTGAGGCTGCTAGTATCCCCAGCCTTGCTGGCCCAGGAGAGGCTAGTTGCCGCTACACTCAAGCACTTATGTAAATAAGGTTGTGTTCATGATATAGGCTCCCATAGAAACCCCTTGAAAAATTCTGACAGAAGTAGGTTAGGAAAGCCGGGTGTCGGTGGCTCACATCAATAATCCTAGCTACTCAGGAGGCTGAGATCTAAGGATCACAATTCAAAGCCAGCCCAGGCAGAAAATTCCCTGTAAGATTCTTACCCTCAATGAAAAACAACAACAAAACACTCAAAAATGAGAAGTGGTGATATGGCTTAAGTGGTAGAGCGTTAGCCTTGAGCACAGAGAGACTCAGAGACAGCACCCAGGCCCTGAGTTCAAGCCCCACAACTGACAGAAGGAGGAAAAGGAGAGAGAGAGGGAGGGGGAAGGGAGGGGAGGGGGAAGGGAGGGGAGGAGAAGGGAAAAGGGAGGTTAGGAAATGTTGCCAACCCTGGTATTTATTTTTTTTATTAAACTTTTTTTTATTGTCAAAGTGTGGTACAGAGGGGTTACAGATTCATATGTAAGGCAGTGAGTACATTTCTTGTTCAACTTGTCACCTCCTCCCTCGTTTCCCCCCTTTGCCCTCCCCCTTTCCCTCTCCCCCCATGAGTTGTGCAGTTGATTTACACCAAATAGTTTTGTAAGTATTGCTTTTGCAATGGTTTGTCTTTTTGTCCTTTGTCTCTCAATTTTGATATTCCCTTTCCCTTCCCCAGTTCTAATACCCATATAAACACTATCCAGGGTATTTGGATGCGATATAGTGGTAGCCGGGCTACAACCACAGGAAGGGAATACAAGAGAAACTAAACAAAATAATCAAACAGACAAGAAAAAAAACAAAAAATACAAAAGGTATGGTTTCATATGGCATATTGATAATAATTACAACAGTGGTATAACTCTTGTTAATTTCACTTGGCATCATCTTATGTGATCTTATAGGTGTAGCTATTGGGGTATTTTGATCTTCTACCATGACTAGCCTAATCATGTACTAGCTATTCCCTATGAGGCACACTATAGGGTTTATGTTTCTTTGGGTCTGGGTCACTTCACTTAATATGATTTTTTCCAAGTCCTTCCATTTCCTTACGAATGGGGCAGTGTCATTCCTTCTGATGGAGGCATAGAATTCCATTGTATATATGTACCACATTTTCCTGACCCACTTGTCTACTGAGGGGCATCTAGGTTGGTTCCATGTTTTAGCAATGACAAGTTGTGCTGTGATGAATATAGTTGTGCTGGTGGCTTTAGTGTGGTCTTGCTTGTAGTCTTTTGGGTAGATGCCCAAAAGTAGGGCTTCTGGGTTGTAGGGGAGCTCTATGTTTAGCCTTATTAGGAACCTCCACACTGATTTCCAGAGGGGTTGAACAAGTTTGCATTCCAACCAACAATGTAGTAGGATTCCCTTTTGGCCACATCTTCTCCAGCATTTGTTATTACTGGATTTGCTGATAATGGACATTCTTACTGGGGTGAGGTGGAATCTCAATGTTGTTTTGATTTGCATTTATGGAACACTGGTATTTTTTTTTTTTACCACAATCCTTGTTGTCTTGTTGAGAGCAATAGCCAAGAACATATCTTGCTTATATCTACTAATATTTCTTATGGCTTATTGGATAAAAAGAGGCTAGCAGCCAGTTTTTTCAGTTAATTCATACAAATGTCTGAATAAAAAAGCTTTTCTGTATTCCTAATTGAAAAAATTAATAATAATGCATTTTTAAATAAATATTTTTGACATGTAGCTATTGAAGCAAAAGAGTTTGTGAAGAAGAATTATGCTTAAATGTTATTTTCCCAGATAATTATGTAAGGACATCATTATGATCCAGGCAAATACACTTACTTTACATTCTACAGTGATCCTTTAAGAACTAAAGATAGTTATTTTTCTGGAGAGTTTATGGCTAGTGATTTAAATGAAAGCTAAATACTAGGTCTGGGTGCTATCACTCAGCTTTTTCATTTGAAGATGGTGCTTTACCATTTGAGTCACAGCTCCACATCTGGCTTTTTGCTAGTTAATTGGAGACAAGTCTCAAGTTTTTCTGCCTAGGCTGACTTGGAACTGCAATCCTCAGATCTCAGCCTCCTGAGTAGCTAGGATTACAGATGTGTGCCACTGGCAGCCAGCTTAATGATAAAATTTTGTAAGAAACCAAAGAATTTAAAGTAAATTTACTTAAAAATTAAAATAAAGCTATTGTTCTCGTTAAAACAAAGTGTCATGGTAACATTATTGTTGAGATAAGAGAAGGAATATAAAGGGTTATACATTCTTCATTTTTAAAAAACTTAAAGTGGAAGAGTAAAGTTTATATCACCTTTGTCTCAATCTAGATTTAAATTGTTTACATTTTGAAGTCTAGCAAATCCGAGAGTAAATTATTCAGCAAGGTCATTACTTCATTTTGTTTTCAGTATTCAAAATACACAGGTATAAAGTGTTACTGAAATCTGTGGTGTTAGAGAAGAAAAATAATACAGGACTTAATTCATCAGCCTCACTGTCCTAAATCCTACAAATATGTCCCTAGAAGGATTGATGAATTCCATTTTGTTCCTAGAGTTTAACATCTTTCATTTGTAATTAACATTCTCAAATTAGATTTGAACTAGTCATTATGTTCCTGATGCAAATAAGCAATAAAAAAGAAATGATGCTGGTTAAATTGAATTTAAGAGGCTTTCTTAGAACAAAAGAAATTTTGTTTTGTTTTGGCTTCAGCAAAGTCAGTGGATTAATAGTCTAGGAAGCTAAAGGACAGGATCAAGTCATTTGGTATTTGTTGAATTCTAACATGCTTTATATTTTTAAAATTCTATGTTTTTTGCTATTTACATAGATTCTCAGCATTTCTGATAATGATTGCAATCATGACAATAACAAAAATTAGGACTTGCAGAGCAGATTTCATCCTAAAATTTTGTCTTTGTAATTATTTTATTTTTGTTATTGTAAAGGTGATATACAGAAGGGTTACAGTTACATAAGTCAGGAAATGAATATATTTATTTATGGACAGTATCACCTCTTTCTTTTGCAATTTTTACAAAGAAAACAGATAAGGGCCCAGCACTGGTGGTTCATGCCTATAATCCTAGCTACTCAGGAGGCTGAGATCTAAGGGTCATAGTTCAAAGCCAGTCCAGGTAGGAAGGTCTGTGGGATTCTTATTTCCAATTAACCATCAGAAAGGTGGAAGTTGAACTCTGGTTCAAGTGATAAGAGTATGCCTGCTTTGAGTGAAAAAGCTACAGGCGAGCACCCAGGCCCTGGCACAAAAAAGAAAAGAAAAGAGAAGGAAGGAAGGAAAGAAGGAAGGAAGGAAGGAAGGAAGGAAGGAAGGAAGGAAGGAAGGAAGGAGAGAGAGAAAGAGAAAAAAGAAAGAAAGAAAGAAAGAGAGAGAGAGATAGGTCAGTAGTCTGGGCGCTAATGATGGCACACACTGTAATTCAGGTAGGATGATTACAAGTTTGAGGCCAGCCTGGCAAAACAGTGAGGCTCTATCTCAAAATAAAAAACAAGGCTGAGAATGTAAATCAGTGGTACTGCTCTGTATTCAGTGCTCAGCAACAAAAAGAATGGGAAGGAGAGGGGAGGGGAAGGGTGGGAGAAAAGGAAAGAAGGAAGGAAGGAGAAAGGAAGGGAAGGGAGGAAGGGAGGGAAGGGAGGAAGGAAAGAATGGAGGAAGGAAAGGAGGGAGGAAGAGAGGGAGGGAAGGAAGGAAGGAAGGAAGAAAGGAAGGAAGGGAAGGAAGGAAGGAAATATGAAACATTTTCTGTGACTGAAAACAGCAATATTAACTCCTGGTTACACGGGACAATTCCTGCAAGGCTCCCTTAAATGTGACCTGATGATTCTTCGAAGCTATGGCTATAATTTTGCCAGTCCTGCGGCTTAAACTTTGGGCTTGGGTGCTGCCCCTGAGCTTCCTTTTACTCAAAGCTAGCACTCTACCACTTGAACCATAACGCCACTTCTGGCCTTTTCTTTCTTTCTTTCTTTTTTTTGGCCAGTCCTGGGCCTTGGACTCAGGGCCTGAGCACTGTCCCTGGCTTCTTCCCGCTCAAGGCTAGCACTCTGCCACTTGAGCCACAGTGCCGCTTCTGGCCGTTTTCTGTATATGTGGTGCTGGGGAATCGAACCTAGGGCCTCGTGTATCCGAGGCAGGCACTCTTGCCACTAGGCTATATCCCCAGCCCCACTTCTGGCCTTTTCTGAGTAGTTTAGTGGAGATAAGAGACTCACAGACTTTCTTTCCCAGGCTGGCTTCAAACCACCATTCTCACATCTCAGCTTCCTAAATAGCTAGGATTAACAGGAATAAACCACCAGCATCCAGGTTAAAGAGGAATTCTTATTTTGACTCTGAGGCCTTAGGAGAGAAGCATCCTTGCTAAAATCACTTTTAATTAGGACTGGCTTCTCAGTAAGGCAATGATCTCAAAATTCAGCATGCATTAGCATAATGTGGAGGAGTATTAAAGCTCAGAACACCATGCTCCTTCACCAGAGTTTATTATTCAGTGAAATTATGTGGTGCTTGAGGAACTTAAACTTCTAAACAAGTCCTCAAGTAGTGCTGTTATGCTGTAGCAGGCTCCGCAGAACCCCTTTGAAAACCAATGTGAGAACCTTAGATATCAAATAATGTTTCACCTGAGGAGACGATCAAGACCCAGCACTTTGAATGTCTTAGTACTTGCACCTAGAGGCTGTGGAATAGGGAGAAGTATCCTTCCTAGGAGCTTAAGCAAACATTCCTCTGATTTCATGGGTTGTGAGTCTCTTAAAAACAATTTGTTTCTTTTGCTTTTCTTGACCTTGATTTTGGTAGGATTATGAATCAAGGCATACAACCATTTGCAATGTGAAGACTCTGCAGAAAGTCCCCCTCCCTCCAGTGACATGAGTGGTAGGGACATCCAGCAAAAAGCTGATTGATAGTTGCTTAATTTGTATTTCTTTATTATTTGTGAGGCTTATTCCTCTTCTTTAACTATTTGTCCCTGGGGTAAATTTACTGTTCCTGTCATTAAATCATTTGTGAACTGAATCTTTTATAAATTCTTGTCAGTTACTTTATCCATAAAGATAATGTATTCTGTTCCTATTCTATTAACATGCATGTATGCATGTCTTTACAATTATCCATTTAGAAGGTATTTGTAATTGTTATACAGCTTAGAAGTCTGTTCTTCCAGAACTTTATATCTTTTCAGTTCTCTAACCAAATGTGTCTTTTTTCAGAGACCCTGCTCTTGACCACCTGTGTACGCCCTTCCCACCCCCCTTCCCTCTTCATCACATCTTCTTCTGTGGTAGCTCTGATGATTGTGCCTGTTATGCTATTTTTGGTGGTTTTTTTTTTTTTTTTTTTTTTTTTTGCCAGTCCTGGGCCTTGGACTCAGGGCCTGAGCACTGTCCCTGGCTTCTTCCCGCTCAAACTCTGCCACTTGAGCCACAGCGCCGCTTCTGGCCGTTTTCCGTATATGTGGTAGAGTGGTAGAGTGGTTGCCTAGCATGCATGAAGCCCTGGGTTTGATTCCTCAGCACCAGAAAAAAAGTGGGAAGTGGCTCTGTGGCTCAAGTGGTAGAGTGCTAGCTTTGAGCAAACGGAAGCGAGGTCAGTGCTCAGGCCCTGAGTTCAAGCGCCAGGACTGGCAAAAAATAAAATAAAATAATAAAAACAGATAACTATGGGTTTAATAAGGTGATTCATGCCTATAATCCTAGCTACATAGGAGGCAAAGATATGAGGCTTGTGGTTCAGAGCCAGTCTGAGCAAAACGTTAATGAGAACTCCATCTCAGTCAATAAGCTGGGTATGGTGGATTCTGCTTATCATCCCAGTTATGTACAAAGTACTAACAGGTGGATCAAAGTTCAGGCTGTCTTGGGTTAAAACTGTGGGGCCTACCTGAAAAAACAAAACACTAAAGCAAAAAAGGGATAGGGTATGGCTCAAATGGTAGAGTGCCTCACTAGCAAGTACAAGGCCTCAAGTTCAAGCCGTAGTACTGTCCTGCCCCTGAAGTTACCTTTAGTTGTTCTGTTGGAAGATTCAAATAAGGTCTTTTTGGCACTTCAAATTATTTAGGAGTTTTCTAGTTAATTTCATTTTTATATTGATTTTTCTTGTTTTCTCTGTTCTTAAACATGTATGGATACATTTCTGAATGCGTTTTGTTAATTGCTGAGGATTGAACCCAGGGTTTTGCATATGCTAGGCAATTGCTGTAGCACTAAGCTCCATACTCATTCTCTTTTTGTTGTTGTTGTTGTTGTTGTTGTTATTGCTAGTCCTGGGGCTTGAACCTAGGGCTTGGGCACTATCCCTGAATCTCTTTGTGCTCAAGGCTAGCGTTTTACCACTTGAGCCCCAGTGCCACTTCTGGCTTTTCCTGAGTAGTTTATTGAGATAAGAGTCTCATCGACTTTCCTGTCCAGGCTGGCTTTGAACCGTGATCCTCATATCTCAGCCTCCTGAGTAGTTAGGATTACAGGTGTGAGCTATTGGTGCCCAACTTCTCTCTCTCTCTGCATTTAAAGAAGTAAACATAATGAACTACATTTCTCATTTTCAATTTTACTAGTGTAACTTTAAAAAAAATGATAGTCTTGCTGGTCTTGACTCCTTGGCTCAAAGGAGCCTCCTGCCTTGCACTGGAGTAGCTGGGACTATAGGCATGAACATCACACTTGGCCATATGCATTTAGAAAGGTTTCTTTTTAGATGTTAACCCAAAATGATCAGATTCCCTTTCATCTTTATAAGACCTCATGCTCATTCATATTTGGCTTGCAATTAACTTTGCAGTGAAGCTACTGAAATTATGAAAATAATTTTTACATTAAGATTGCCAATATAGAGAAGTATAAAGGATACATAGAAAATACAGAAGGAA
Organism: Perognathus longimembris pacificus; assembly: GCF_023159225.1. Taxonomy (NCBI): domain Eukaryota; kingdom Metazoa; phylum Chordata; class Mammalia; order Rodentia; family Heteromyidae; genus Perognathus; species Perognathus longimembris. The sequence goes on along the minus strand of NC_063174.1, from coordinate 35,420,590 downwards.
GAAAATATAAGAACTATAAAAACGAAATCGAAGCTACCCACCATTCCTCTAGGACTCAATGCCTTAACTTCAGAATATGAGAGCTATGATTTTGTGATAATCTCTACAGCACAGGTTGGTAGCCAGGATACCAAGGGTTGTAAGCATCCATTGTAGAAATAAAAGTTAACCAAGGATGAGTAAAACGAGGCTAGTTAAGAGATGACAATATCATCATACAATGGTACTCTAGCTGAGAATTTTCAACCTGCCCTCCTGGGGGACGTTAAAGCACATTCCTATTTACTTTACCACAACCTTAGAATCCCTGTCTTTCCCTGGCCTCCATACCTAGATTCTGTAGCCTTGGGAGCTTTCTTTTTAAAATCAGCTCTCTTTTCTGCAGAGATGTCATCTTTAGGTTTCTTTCCTTCATGTTCTGGAGGAATCAATGTAGTCTGAAAACATCTTTCCCCTTCGAAAGTCAGCGTTATGTTTGAGATGGTAACATGTTTTGTGGTGTCTCTTAAATCAGTCTTACTTTTTGTATTTCGTAGACATCCGTGTTTCAGGATATTCTCAATTTTTTCCTTGAAGAGAATAAGCAGAAACAAATCAGATCATAGAAGCACATGACCCAGCCATGGCTTGTTTATTGGAGCAGTATTTCATCCACTCACCATTTACTTTGTGTTGACTGAGGGTGGTGAGGAACACCACCAGAGGTTGCTGTGTGCCAAGGGGAAGAGGACAGGCTGCCATTAGAAGGAGGGAGCATGGGACTCTAAAGCCAGACAACCCATTCAAAAGCTCATGATGTCATGTATGTCCTGTCACCTCACAGGACAATCAGCATTCATTATAGCACTCCTCAAGGTTTTCCCAAAAAGCTTTGCCACCTACTGTCCCATCTGAGGTTGCTCTTAATTAACAGTGTCTAACACAAGACAGCAACTTATCATGATACTGACAAGTTTTTCCAAAGTCTAGAACCTGTACCTAAAATTTAAAATCTGTTCCTGTCTCTTAATTTCCTGGTACCTGTCAGTGTGCTACCTCTCTTAGTCACTGACTGTATCAGAATGTCTCCCTCAGGCCTCAGAGCCAGTCTGGCTGGCATGCCTCATGCTGTACCTGCTTCCTCCCATTGCCACGCCCAGTGCATTCCTCCAGTTACTTCCTTGAAAACATTGCAGCAATGTAATCCCATAAAGATAAAATGTATTTTCTGACAAGAAAGTTACTACATATTAATAATAGAACCTTTGGAAAGTCCTTTGAGGAATGAGGAAGTGAAATGTAGAAAATATTCTTCACGGGATGCAGCTGCCCAGATGTAGCTGCTCCTCTAGCTAGTTAGGTTGAGTCCTTTTCTATTTATTCCTTTTGTGTACATGTTGAAGCCATTTTGAAGTTGCTGCTTACATTTTTTTTTTTTTTGTCTGAAACCAGGACTTGATTTCAGTACCTGACACTATTTCATTCATTGGCTAGCTCTGCCTCTAGTCTCTGTTGCCTACACTTTTACTGAACATTTTAGTTATTATAAACCTCTTCTCAACTGCTTGAATTTTTCCTAATTAAAATGTACTTGCCAGGCTCTGGTAGCTCACACCTGTAATCCTAGCTACTCAGGAGGCTGAGATCTGGAGGACTGTGGTTTGAAGCCAGCCTGGGCAGAAAATTCCCTGAGACTTTTATCTCCAATTAACTAGAAAAATTCAGAAATAGCAACATGACTCAAATGGTAGAATGACAACCTTGACTAAGAAAGCAAAGAGAGAGCATGAGGCTAAGTTCATATCCTAGTACTGGCACTGTACCCCCTTTACATTAGGAAACAGAGAATTTGGAAGTAAGACAAACTGTCTATAATCCTATTGTCTACTTCAATATGTTTTAATAACTCCAGAGTGATCATTTATTTAACAGATTTCTCCTGTGTCTTTCCAGATACTATGGCAGTATCTCAATAAGCTAAGTTAGACTCAAGAATGTTTAATTCTCAGGATTAAACATCCTATGGCTTCTGTGTTTTCCTACTTTTCTCAGGCCTTTGTAAGGCCTTTTCTAAGGCCAGTTACTTTTTATTTTCCAATTTCCACCCTTACCTTTCTTATGGAAATTTCATACTGATCTTTCAGGTCCTGATCACTTTCATATCCAATTCAACCTCAACAATAACTCTGACAGTATATTAATATCCTGATTTAATATCCTGAACTGGCTTGACAGTTCACTGATTTAGCTAGTCACACAACTAGTGTTCAAGGTCAAGATTCTAGTCCAGGTCTTCTGATTCCTAGCTCTCTCCAGCACACAGATGGCAGATTAAGTTCCAAGATAAGAAGGGGTCATATTTTAAGAGACATCTTACAACTCCTTTACCACCAAGCCTTAGGGATTAGATCTCATGGTTAACTTTAGGTAACTTAGATTAAGTTCTATAGTATTTTTATTATCAATGTCAGCTACCTGAGAACTATGATCTCGGTTATTGCTCCAGTGCTTGATTGTTAAAGCATCAAAGTCTTCCATGTCACGTAAGTTTTCCTGTTGTTTTGCCCGTATTATGTCATCATTTTCAAATACCACTGTGACCTCTGAGACATTCATGGCATCGGGAATCTGTGTGTCTTCTGGGGCATCTATGACTTCTGTGACTTCTGTGACAATTCTTATGTCTGGTATCTCTGGATGCTCATTTTCTGGAATGTCAGTGACGTCGGTGACGTCCGTGACATCGGTGGTCTCTGAGAAATCTATGCTCCCCGATATGCGGGAGGTGTCTGTGTACGTGTACATGAAGGGGCTATGCAGACCTGTGCACGCCGTGATATCCATGATGTCTCCTGAGCCTGTGACTTCCATGCTGTTTGTGACTTCAGAGGCGCTTGAGCCTTCTGACCCTTTGGGGGCTTTGGCTTTCTCCTGGCTCAGGACGGAGATGAGGTCCACCCATTGGGAAAATAAGGCCTCTTGTTTGTGTGCAGGGGCACTGAGCTGCAAGTAGTAGACACGGCCACTCACTAGCTTTACTTTGAGGCGCAAGTTCTTAGCATCATGTACAGAAAGAGTCACAAACTGAAGAGGGAGAAACCTGCAAACAAATGCAAAGGGAACACCATCATTGGAGACAACAAACTGTCTTCCCTTTTTTGTAGCAGTTTGAAGAGTGAGATTCAGGACAACAGGCTTGTGTCCCATTTAGGTTTGGGAGGGGGCTCCTAAGAGCCGTCTCATCTTAGTTATGTGCTCAAGACTCTGATGGACTAAAAAAGAGATCAGATCGTCAACTCCTTAGCATAGAAATTGTTCATTTTAAGTAATCCTAACTGATATAGGCTTAGAGAAGTGGCTCGCTAAAGATCCTAGAGCAAATGAATGGCTAAGACAAGATTAGAGGTAATTGTGATGGATGCTGATGGGAGAGGTAGGTTGTTAGGATTCTTCAGCCTCTGTTATGTTGATTGTTGTTTATTATAGCTAGCTGCTGTTTGAATGCCTTTGTCATAAACCACTTTCCCACACTTTAAAGTTACTATTATTTATAGCAGGGTTACGTGATCTCCTTTAGAGCATTTTCATCTACATTTCTGTTTTCAGCTCCACAGGAATAAAGTTATTTTCTAAGAGATTCTGAAATATGCATATATTACCACTATGGGGCTTGAACTCAGGGCCTCACACTTTCGCTCAGGTTTCTTGCTATTGGATGGCACTCTCCTAGTTGAACCATGCTTCCAGCTCGGAGCTCCATTTTTTTGCTGGAGATGGGAGTGTAGGGATTTTTCTGTCTGGGCTGGCTTTGAACTTCCGTCCTCCAGCTCTCAGTGTCCTCAGTAGCTAAGATTACAGGAGGAGAGCTATGGGCACCTGGCTCTAAGAGATTTGTAAGTCTTCTCTTTGTGACTCACCTGGTGAGAATCAGCTTTGCTTTAGAGGGAGGTGGTGATGTCAAAAGACTTTTGAAGAAGGGTCCCTTGTCTTTTTGAGTACCCGATGTTAGATATGCCAGCAACATCACGTTGGGGGTCTTGTTAGTGGAACTGGAAGAACACATGCCTACAGTCACCCAATTGGCTCGATTATGAAGGTAAATGGATTCGCCTCTCCTGTTGACCTGAAGACAAAACATAGGAAGGAGTTTCTGATGAAAGGCATGGCTTAACCATCTGGCTTACCAGAGCAGGGAAGAGATGCCAGGAAGAAGAGGGAATTGAAGCACGATGCATCTGCTCTTGCATATGTTAACTTTTGTCGATACCACAGTGAGCAGATATAGTGCTTGACTTAGGGGAGGAGGACCACAGGGAAGGTGAACCTAAAACAACTAGAGATACTATTACTGTCACCAAGTACCAGTTCAGGATGTTGCGGAACAGCTAACAGAGGGTCTGGACTTAGCTGGGAGGGTGGGGAAGGCTAGAGCCAGTAATATATAAAACAAGCAAGTCAGCCCTTGAAGATGCACTTACACATATGTTTGTTTAAAGTATTTACTGATGGCCAGGCGCTGGTGGCTCAAGCTTGTAATCCTAGGAGGCTCAGGAGGCTGAGATCTGAGGAGTGTGGTTCAAAGCCAGCCCTGGGCAGGAAAGTCTGTGAGACCCTTCTTTCCAATTAACTACCAGAAAACAGGACATGGCACTGTGGCTCAAAGTGGTAGAGTGTTAACCTTGAGCAAAAGAGCTCAGGGACAGTACTCAGGCCCTGAGTTCAAGCCCCACAATTGCCAAGAAAAACTTACTGATCTAAAAGATGAGTAGCACATCATTTACACTTAACATATAACATTAAGTATGAATTTCAGAGTCAATTCTGTAGACCTTGCAAAACATGTCCATGACTTAAGATAATAAAATATAGTATAAATTAGAAATTATCAAGTTTAGCTATCACTTTTGTCTTAGATACATTTTTAAGTTTGTATTTTTTTTTAGTAGTACTGAGGATCGACCCTATGGATTCATGTATGCGAAGTATGTATTCAACCACTAAACTGCCTCACCAGCAATAGAATTTAAGTTTTATTTTTTTATTTTATTTTATTTTTTTGGCCAGTCCTGGGCCTTGGACTCAGGGCCTGAGCACTGTCCCTGGCTTCTTCCCGCTCAAGGCTAGCACTCTGCCACTTGAGCCACAGCGCCGCTTCTGGCCGTTTTCTGTATTTCTGTATATGTGGTGCTGGGGAATCGAACCTAGGGCCTCGTGTATCCGAGGCAGGCACTCTTGCCACTAGGCTATATCCCCAGCCCCAGAATTTAAGTTTTAATATGTGTATATACGCTGGGTATAAGGGCATGCACCTCTAGACCCAGCTAGACAGAAGGCCGAGGCAGGGAGTTTGTGGTCAGTTTGGGAAGCATAGCAAGCCCTTGTTTTTAAAAGGATCAGAGTAAAAGAGTAAGAGAAATGGCTGTGTTCAACAACAAATTTGCAAACTTCCTGAATACTTAGGTCTGCTAACAGCCCGTCTCTGGATATGGAGCCCTGGAAGTCTTTCCTTAGCTGACAACCTGGACTATGTGGGAGCCAAATTGGCTGGGAGGACAGGCCAGGTTTTTGGGCAAAATCCCCAACCCAAAACCTCAGACAATAAAATCACTGCTCACTCATAAAAGAGAAGGCTGGGAGATGAGTACAGAAAGGTGAAGGATGAAAGAGAGGAGTTCTGCTTGGGTTTCTCAGTTCTATGAAAACTGGTTCAAGTAAAAAATAATACTTAAGGGGTTAGGCACATAGCTCAATGGTTAAAAACATGTTTTATTTTGCAAAGCCCCGGGTTCCAGTCTCACTTCCCACACAACCCACGAATTCAAACCATGTGTTTGGAAAGAGGTTATAGCTCCATCCTATTTATTAGACATTTCTCTTGAATTGCTGGCAGCTGTCCCTATTGCTGTTTGGATGTTCCATTTTGTTCGAGGTGACAGAGCAAAAGGAGAGCTTATGTCCCTGGGCCGTAAGGTCTGCCTTAGCGCAGTGCAGCGCTCCGTCTGCTCGCGGTCTGCCTCCCCACGTGATGCAGGTGCTGTGTGTTTAGTGCGCAGAAGATACTCTGCAAAGGGCAAAGGAAGAAAGGTGGAGAACTGAAAAGATTCTTAGTAGGAGAGAAGTTTTTGGAAGGCAAAGAAGGTGATATTTCTTGAGGGTTCATATCCTGCCCGTGGCACACCATGGCGGACACATTTGTGAAGGAGGAAGGCCCCTTTGGAGGAGGAGGAGGATTGCCGGCTGAGCCGCTGCTCTTGGGTGCTGGGGTTAGCTCTGTGTTCAGTGCCAGACATGGTGGCACTACTGTGAGGTGACAAATGATCCACAACATGGAGCCCCTTTCTCCATCTCTGTGCCTGAATATTCTTTAAAATAGGATATGAGCTAGACAGGTGCTCTACCACTTAAGTCATGTCCTTGGTCTTTTTGTTTTGCCAGTCCTGGGGCTTGAACTCAGGGCCTAAGCACTGTCCCTGGCTTCTTTTTGCTCAAGGCTAGCACTCTACCACTTGAGCCACAGCGCCACTTCTGGCCATTTTCTATATATGTGGTACTGAGGAATCAAACCCAGGGCTTCATGTATATGAGGCAAGCACTTTACCACTAGGCCATATTCCCAGCCCTGGTCTTTTCTCTTTTTAACCTTTAGTTATTTTCATTCTTGCCCAGACTGGCCTCAGATTATGTCTTCCTACCTCTGCCTCCTGCATACCCAGACTCATAGGCATATATAACCACTCCTGACTTTGTTGAGTTGGGTCTCATTAACTTTTTTCCCAGGGCTGATCTTGAACTGAGATCCTCCCAATTTCTGCCTTCTGATCTTTGCCTTTATGTTCTAATTTTGAATATTTAGAGGAAAATCACTTTTGCTTCCAGTGCACTGAGTGATTTTATTCATAATGTAAGTGCATTCTCAGAGAATGCTCAGGAATTCTCAGGAAACTGTCATCGGAAATTGCTATGTTTTTCCTTCAGAACTGAATGAAATTAGTTTAATCTCTAGTTTGTTAGAGATCACTGCCTTCCCTTCTTTTCCTTTCCCCTATCATTCCTTCCTCTTTTCTCCCTTCCTTTTCCCCTTCCCTTCCTTCCTCTCCTCTCCTCCCCTTTCCATCCCTCTCAGTGCTTGGGATTGAGCCTAGGGGCCTTGCTATTTTAGGCCAGCCCTCTACTCCTGAGCTAACCTCCACTTCTGCCCTAGATGTTTTGTTTTAAGATATCTTTTAAATCTGAAAAAGAAGTTAGCTGAATGTTTTCCTGTGACAGGATGTTCTAAAAATCATTTTGTGTAACTCTGGGAAGATTGTGTTAGAATGAAAATTACAGTGGAATTAGGACAGAAATCTTCCTAAGAATTTGTTGGAAACACTTGAAATGGATGTCACTTTAACACTATAATTATTTCAGGTTGTTTAAAGTTTCCAAAATTGTTCTCTTAATGATATCACATAGCCTTGTCACACTTGAAACAGTTCTCTTTCTAGACTTTTTTGAGGGGGTTGTTCTGCGTTGTCTTTGAAAAAATTAAATACTGAACTTAATTCAGAGCTCAAGTATTATTTACCTGAATGAAATTGCTCTCTAACATGGGAGGAGCTACAAAAAGGGCATACTCTCCTCCATCCATTTTCTTTTGAATATTTCCAGGGGAGTCAGGCTGTGGGTGGAGTTTGGTGTCCTGGTCGCCCGTCTTTGGAGGGGCATCTTGTTCAGTTGTCTTTGGAGGGGCATCTTGTTCATTTGTCTTTGGAGGGGCATCTTGATCATCCAATTTTTTAGTGTTCTTCTTCATCGTGCTTAGGTATAAAAATTTGGAGGGAATAAGAATATAATCAATGATAGAGAATATAACAGTTATTTGACAACTTTAAACCTTCTGGATACACTTGACACTGTGCCACACACTGTGGGTGCGTTAGAAAGGACCGAGGAGATGCCGACCTTGAGCAGCTTACACTCTATGGGTGACAGACAGTAAAGAAGTAAACAACCAAACAGCAGTAACAAAAAAAAAAAAGATGTGGGATGTTAGGCACTATAAGTATTCTAGAACAGATACTTGTAATAAAAATGAGTGGGCTATGCGGCTGGCAACACTTGGGGTGTTTAAGTTAGTCTCTAGGAGACTTCTCAATATCCTTTCTTCTCGAACCATTGTTTTCTGTCTTCCTAATTCATGGGAGCGCTTCCTTGTACATCATGCATGGATGTCAGACACCTGTGTAAGTAGAGTAAGAAAACTTTCCTAGATTGAGAATACTTCTCTACTGTTCACCTAGGCCTGAGCTTTAGCTCTTGGTTGGGAGGTAAATAGTGGACACCTTTCTGATCAATGACAGGTCATCCCTTGCTTTCTTCCTCTTTTTACAAAAGAGCTTCAACAGATAATAGTGACTGTTCTTTGGTTTCTCAGTACTGTTCTAAAAAGGAAAGAAGACTCCAAAGTGTAATATATTCATACATTCAAAAGAGTACCCTGCTACTCAGATATCTCTTCAAGGAATAAATACAAATGGCCAGTAACCCCCATGGAAACATCCTAACCACCACTAATCACATTACAATGACTTCCCACCTCACACACACAGGGTTGCAACTTTTTTTTAAAGCAGTAAATGTTGGCAAGGATTCAGAGAAGCTTGAGCTGTTGTGTAATTGGTAGGATGTAAGCAGTATAGTTTCTGTGGGAGACAATATGGTGGTTCCTTAGAAAAAATTTAGACATAGAAATGGCCCAGAAGTCCACTTGTGGGTATATACCCCAAAGAACTGAAAACACAGTCCTGAAGACATTTTATTTTGTTGGTGGTGCTGGGGTTTGAACTCAGGACTTCACACTTATTAGACAGGTACTTTACTTCCTAAGTCACACCTCCAGACCTCTGAAGCCCCATATTTGTAGCAACATTTAATTAATAATAGCCAGACATTCTTACCTCAACTCAGCCAAAAGACACAATCCACTGTTGGAAATGAAGTTTGTGATTCACTTCAGTTTGAACTTCCTTCTTTTCATGATGAAGCCTTTTGTGTATAAAACCAAGAGAGAAAGGAAGCTCTAATTTCAGTTCTAACATTTACTTGTTATTCCTATGTTGAGGTCCATGTCTTACAACTAGTCAGGAGTGTTACAGTTTGGTGGTGAGTATCATCTTCAAAAGCTTCATGTACTGTAGACCCCCCCCCCCATTTGTTGGAGTCAATCATTGAGGGGTGATTGGATCACCAGGGCTCATTAATCTAATCATTAGGTATTAGATTAATCCACTGATGGACTCATACTTCCATGTTTGTTTGTTTGTTTGCCAGTCCTGGGGCTTGAACTCAGGGCCTGAACACTGTCCCTGGCTTCTTTTTGCTCAAGGCTCTACCATTTGAGCCACAGTGCCACTTCTGGCTTTTTCTATATATGTGGTGCTGAGAAATCAAACCCAGGGCTTCATGTTTGCTAGGCAAGCACTCTAACACTAAGCCACATTCCCAACCCTGCATATGTTTTTTTGTGTATACATTTTAATGGGTTTTAGTCATTTTCATACATGTATATAATGTTCTTTGATCATATTCACTCTCTTATTACTCTATCTATTCCTCTTCCTCAACTTTTCCTCCTCCAACTTAGACTTATCATTGAATGGCAATATTGGGGTGAGGTAGAAACTTTAGGGTGGGTCTTAGTTGGAGGAAGTAGGGCACTAGAGGTATGTCCTTGGGGGCTATCTCTAGTCCCAGGTTCCTTCCTCATTCTCTCTGCTTCCCAACAACTATGAGGTGAGCCTCTCTTCTCCACTATTCCTTGTCCATGGTGCTCTGCCTCCCCACAGGCCCAGAAATATGGAACAAAATAACCATGCACTGAATTTGTGACTCAAAAGAAATCCCTTTTTCCTTTGTTTGTTTGGTATTTTTTTGGCCAGTCCTGGGCCTTGGACTCAGGGCCTGAGCACTGTCCTTGGCCTCTTCTTGCTCAAGGCTAGCACTCTGCCACTTGAGCCACAGCGCCCCCTCTGGCCGTTTTCCATATATGTGGTGCTGGGGAATCGAACTGAGAGCTTCATGTGTAGGAGGCAAGCACTCTTGCTACTAGGCCATACTCCCAGCCCTCCCTTTTTCCTTTGGTGTTGCTTATGCCAAGGTATTTTGTCACAGCGATGGAAACAAAGCATAGTTGGAAGGGGTTGCTGTCCGCATTGGAGCTCATTTGTTCTTGGTGAGCCTCATTATGGTTTTCAATGAGTCCTCAGTCACAAGTCCTCAGCTAATCCTTATCCTGAAACTGCCAAATAGTGAAATCAGCATTATCCTGAATGTCAGAGGAAAGGATATGACCACAGTCTTGTTAATGGGAGGCTGGAGCAGAGATGTGACCAGTGAAATCTGTAATAACGTTATTCATATTAATAAGCTGAACTTTTGTAATATATATATACACATACACATATATGGCAATAAAACAAATCTTATTCATACTATCATGTTTTATTAACATTATATGTGTAGTAGAGGTCTATAAAACTCATACTTTAAAAGCAAATTTTAGTATTGAAAAGATTAACCATATTAAGGGCTGATTAATGTATATAATGTGTAGTGGAGTTTCAAAAACATGTTGATTGAGGCATGAATTAGAGCAGAGGCATGAGAAGGGTGGTTAGAGGCTGTTGTGTGAATGCAGAGCTGGCTTCTGTTATTCCTAATCATAGTTTATATTGTTCTAATAATTCATGCCTTACCCTAGGTATCAAAGGTCCTATAAATTGAGTTAAGCAGGCAAGTTATAAAGAAATATTGTAGGTAAAGGCTTATACTGTGCAGTAAGAGCAAGGACAGCCTAGAGAAATCTAATGGTGTCTGCAATAGACCATAACTTATTCTATTGGTAGCAGATCCTTTACAGCTGCACTTGTTTCTTTTAGCCAACTTTCCTCTCTCGTATTTTTATCTGTTCTTCCAATACCAATCAAATGGACACTACTTCAGTAGATAGTTATAGCAGCATATATTTTTTCTGCAGAATTACAGTATAATTTTTATCAGAAAAAGCAGCATTGTTGCCAGGAACCAGTGGCTTGTGCCTGTAATCCTAGCTACTCAGGAGGCTGAGACCTAAGAAAGTCCCATGAGACTTATCTCCAATTAGATAGAAAAAAAGCTGGAAGTGGAGCTGTGGCTCAGGTGGTAAAGTGCTAGTCTTAAACCAAAAAGCTTAGGGATAGATAGCATAGAGGGTTTGAGTTCAAGACCTTGGAGCAACACAACGGAAAGAAAGAAGGAAGAAAGGAAGAAAGGAATGAAGGAAGGAGAGAGAGAAAGAGAGAGAGAGAGAGAGAGAGAGAGAGAGAGAGAGAGAGAGAGAGAGAGAGAGACAGCTCAGGGACAGTGCCCAGGCCTAGTTCAAGCCCCATGACCGATGGGACAAGAAAACTAAACAAAAAAAGAAAAGAAAAGAAAAAGCAGCATTATTGGCCATGTTTAGTAAAAGGAAAAAGGCAGAGAGATTTCATATTAAATCTGATCATGGGCTAGAGTTTAATCTCCTAAATGACTATCAAAAAGCAGAACAAAGTGTGGGTCAAGTGGTAGAGTATCAGCAAAGCAAGCCAAGCAAGTACAAAGCCCTGACTTCAAACCCCAGTACTATCACAAATTAATCCGGAAAGCATTCTTTTATTTTCTTTGGTGGTGCCAGTTTGAACTCAGAGCCCCTCTCTTGCTAGGCAGGTTCTGTACAATGTGAGCCATGCTTCCAGTCTCTTTTGGAATTGGTTATTTTTAAGGTGGAGGGTCTTGCTTTATGCCTGCTCTGGTTTGGACTGTGATCCTCACATTTGTGCTTCCTTGTGTGGTTAGAAATAACAGGTGTGTTACTGTATCAAGCCATTGGTCAGGATGGTGTTTCTGGAACTTTTTATGCCTAGGCTAACCTCGAACTATAGTCCCCTGACCTCTGCCTCCCATATAACTTGGATTACAGTGACATTTGAAGATCAAATGGACAGATCATTTTTTAAGAAAAAAAATGCAGGCACTAGGTAATTACCTTTTCCAACCATTCTAGTTGAAGTACAAGAAATAAAACTATAAGGAAAAGAAGAAGATGGAAAGAAGGTAGACATTTTCCCCTCAAATGACCCGTATTAGTTCAACTATCCAGACCCTCCTCCATTTGGCTTATACCCCAGTTGTAACCAAAACACACTTACACAGAGGGGATGTTGAAATAGGCGTTTGGGAACCTTCTGGATGGTGACTAGGAGAATACTCTCCAAGTAGCACACTTCCACTCTTCACATCTCTCAGCAGAAGGTGTTTTTGTCTACCTGACAGGCAACTAACAACTTAGCAAAAGAAGCACAGCTCAGGCAGACTGGGCATTGTTCTATTTACACCTGCATCACAATGGGCTGACATAGCTCTGAAGTAAGAGGGAAGCACTGGGAAGGGGCGGCCTGCACACCAGCCTCTGAGATGATTGCAGTTGGCACTCCTGGGGAGCCAGACAGTTGGTTGACGGTCTTGGTGGCTGAGAAGTTTTCGAGATTTCCTTAGGGAGAATAATAATCGATCTAGCAACAGTATGATGGGCAAGTAGGTTGTCTCTGAAAGTTAAAAAAAAAACCAACCCACATCATTTATCATTCATCTAATGTATTATTCAGTCTTCCTGAAACTTAAATAGATGTGAAAAACGTTGAGCCTCTGTGAAAAAGAATTTCAACAGAATATACTATTCTTCTAGGGCAACTCTGCTGAGCCAGAGCTGAAGGGCAGATGTGCAGCCTGACAGTTTTATCTTTATAGCTCCATCTAGTCTATTCTAGACCTGAGCGAGGTAGAGGCAGGCACACAGCAAGCGAGTGTTCAGCGAATGAATGACTGAATGAATACAAACACATTGTATCCTTCCTCTGAAGGCATCTCTTCCCTTGAGGATGCGATTAGGTTGTCATTACCTTTTCTGTGTTTAAGAGATCCTTTCTATCCTGTCACCTTTATGTGTGTGTGTTAGTCCGACCCTGCAGGTGTTCATTTGTAAGCTGCCACATGGAATGCCGGCTGACCACCCAGGCCTGGGAGGTGGCCTTTCCTTGGCCAGTTCACTTCACTCGGGTCACTATGTTCTGGATTCAAGTGCTTGCTTTTGACAAAGTCCAGAATAAACATGATGGGGGTGGGTGGGTGGAGCACGGTTCAAGTACTGGCTAAAAGTGTTTATGTGCATGTATGAAATACCACAGTGAAATCCTTTTAACAATTAACATAAACTTTAAAAATGACAGGAATGTAAAACAAGCTCTATCTGGGGTGTGGGTATCTGTGGGAGGGGAGGGGAAAGGAATACTTTCTGAAAATGGAGTCATGAAGCTGGTTTGGGAAGGGGAGGAAGGGAGAGGAAGAATGATGGAGAGGAGGGCTGTCTGAAAAGGCACATTTCATACATATAAGGACATGCCAAAATGAACTCTCCTTGTACAACTAGTTGATGCTAATAAAGGTGTGGAACAAATGAAAACAAAACCAAAGAAAAAAGAATGAAAAATGAGTTATCCCAGTAATGGTGTTCCTGTGACAAGAACTAGAGCTGCCATGTGGATGAGGAGCCCATTGTTGTCTGCTTCCCTGGCATGAGTGTCAGGAAACTTCCCCAGAAGCATGGCTGAGGACTGAGCTAGCCAATGGCATAGGCTCTGTTAAGAGGTCCACACGTGTAACTGGCTCCATCTTTGGGTGAAGGCCACCCCTCTCTGCGTGGCCGGAAGGGTGTCCCTGTTATTTTTTGCTGTAGCTTCTGTTTCTCACACTTTATGCTTAGTGCCATGGATACTGAGATGGACAGATTCTTCCCCCCCCTCCCCCGTGCAGGCCTCTGGTATCATTCACGAGTGTTCTCATCTATTTCCTTATTCAGCGTACTTACATAAACACAGCTTGACATGATCCTGTTCTTCCTCTCCCAAGGCCAGGAAAACATTTTTGCCCACATCTGGTTTCTTCATTATTGAAGTATTAACTTAATTCTGAAGTAGCTTGATGAAATATTTTTATTTATTTTTTTGAGGTCACTGATATATTAAAAAGTGGGGAAAAATACCCAGTGAGGACAATAAACCTTATGGTATACTTAAAATATTTATTTTTGAAATACTGATGAATTTTAACATGTAGTACCAAGTAAAACCATAGGCATGACTTCGTTTGGAGATACTGCTATTAAGTCTGAATTTGAAGTGCCTTGTCAAAGTGATCTCCATGACCAATAGGGCCTCTTGTCCCTTTGTTCCTGCCTGCCTGGGCTCCCCCAGGCTGCATAATCTAGGCTGGGGCTGCAAAGGTTTCCTCCCAGGCTACCCCTGGCTCCCTGGTGAGTGCATGCAAGGTCAATTCCATTGGTCAATTCAGTAATGAGTACCTCTTACTTATCATACCGCCTACAAAGATGAACAAGTCTCTGCCCTCAAGGAACTTCCCATCAGGTGGGGAGGGCGCATGTGAACAGATTATTTTCAGGATAATGCAATGATAGGATAAAGGGGTCCCAGGGAACTTGGGGAACATAGATAAAGGCACTTTGTCTCATATGGAGATTTCCTTCTGAAGAGGATAATGCCTAAATTAAGTCTTCTTTTCTTTTTGTGGTGCAGGATATCAAACCCAGAGCCTTGCACCTGCTCTACCACTGCATTCTACTTCTTTATCCCAGGAAAATTCCTAAAAGATTAGTCAGCCTGAGCAAAGGCAGGGGGGCATGAAGTGACCAGACTTGAGCAGGAAACTGCAAATAGCATGCTCTTCCATAAAGTCAGGAGAGGAGGAAAAAAATGAGGCTGGAGAATTAGATTGTGGAGGTCCTTGATATAAATTTATACTGGGAAATTATTGCTGCAGATGTTTTCTAGTAGACATTACATAGGGAGATTTATGGTCTGGAGTGATCACAGTGATAGCAATGTAAAGGACAGATCTGAAAGCTGGGTGCCAGAGGATTACAGACGTAATCCTAACTACCTGGAAGCCTGAGATCTGAGGATTGAAGTTCAAAGCCAGCCTGGGCAGGAAAGTCTTTGAGACTCTTATCTCTAGTTAACCACCAGAAAAGTAGAAGTAGAGCTGTGGTTCAAAGTGGTAGAGTGCTAACCTTGAGCACAAGAGCTCAGGGACAGCGCCCAGGCCCTGAGTTAAAGCCCAATGACTGAAAAGCAAAACCAAACCAAGCCAAAAAGGATAGATCTGAGCAAAGCAGTTCTGGAGGCAGAGACCAAGGTAGTGGCAGTTAGAGTGGGAAGAACAGGGTTAATGAGGGAATTCTTAGCAGAGTGAGAATGTGGTGACTCACTGGATGTAGGGGTTGGGAATAAGACAACTCACACATTTCTGGTTTGCAAAACTGGATGGAGGGTGGTGTCATTAACTAGGAGCAGGTGTGGGAGGCAGAGAATGCTTTCCTTGTTTGTAGGAACCCTTGTTTAGCATGGCAACTTGCATCCAATTGACATTTACTAAATAACTCCTTTAACCCTTCAGTGGCTGCTGAGTGCTCTTGGAATTTGGGACCCTCTGGGTCATGAGGCACAGGCAGGTGTTTGGTCTTAGGCTCCAGAACTGAAACTGGCCAGTGTGATCAGCTCCATCCTGGCTTTGGTTCTCTTATATTTAAGAGCATTTCCCCTCACCCTTATCATACTTCTTTCTTTCATGCTATTGGATCCCTTAGCCCTTTCCTCAGTCTCAAGTCTCTCCCAGCTCTTTACATACAGGGCTTGTTCTCATCCTTCAGAGCCCAGCTCAAATGTCACCCACATGGGGAGTCTTGTCTGGATCACTTGGTAAGTGACTGTCTCTCAGCTACAAATTCACCATGACAGGCTGCGTAGTGGCGCTGTGGCTGGAGCTCTGGGAACTGCACTTCCAGAGGATGGCAGGAGAACCTACTGGCTTTCTGTTAGATTGGACAATAGGTTGTGTTAAAGGAGCTTGAAGCAGTGGGAGGGGAGGAGGGACTCTTGGGCTTGTTTTTTTCTGTCAGTGTCACCTTGGCAACAGCAAAATCTTCAAGTCTGCTTTCTCCTCCACTCTTCAAATTCTGCAGCTGGCTATGTCCTTAGTGGGTTGTTGAAATGTGAGATCCTTTCCTCCCTTGAAGGGTTTGACCGCTGAGGTTCTAAATCTGAATTGTAACCTCTTTCTCTTACCCCTGGCCATGTTGTGCCAGCTGATTTCTCTACATATTAGTTCAAATAATCTGTGTTTCCTTTGTGCTTTCCCAGGTCTCCAACATCTATTTCATTTATTCATACATTAAAGGCTCTCAACAGCATTTCTTTCTTTTTTCTTCTTTTTATTTTGCCAGTCCTGGGGCTTGAACTCAGGGCCTGAGCACTGTCCCTGGCTTCCTTTTGCTCAAGGCTAGCACTCTGCCACTTGAGCCACAGCGCCACTTCTGGCCATTTTCTGTATATGTGGTGCTGGGGAATCGAACCCAGGGCCTCATGTATATGAGGCAGGCACTCTTGCCACTAGGCCATATTCCCAGCCCCTCAACAGCATTTCTTTTATTTATTTGTTTATTTTTTTTATTGACAAACTGATATACAGAGCAGTTACAGTTTCATAATTTAGGCATTGGATACATTTCTTGTACTGTTTGTTACCTCCTCTCTCATTCCCCCTCCCCCTCCCCTTTCCCCCCATGAGTTGTTCAGTAGATTTACACTAAACAGTTTTGCAAGTATTGCTTTTGTAATCATTTGTCTTTATTACCCCGTGTCTCTCGATTTTGGTATTCCCTTACAGTTTCCTAGTTCTAATACCTGTATACACGGTTTCCAATGTACTCAGATAAGATACAGAGATAGTGAAGGTACGACCACAGGAAGGGCATACTACAGGATCATCAATAATAGAAGCTACGGTTTCACATCGCATGTTGAAAGTAAATTACAACAGTGATATAACAGTCATTTCCATAACATGGAGTTCATTTCACCTAGCATCATCTTATGTGATCATAAGGGTATAGCTATTGGGCTCTTGTGATTCTCTGCTGTGACTAGCCTAAACCTGTGCTAATTATTCCCTATAAGAGAGCCCATAGAGTCCATGTTTCTTTGGGTCTGGCTCACTTCACTTAGTATAATTTTTTCCAAGTCCTTCCGTTTCCTTACGAATGGGGCAATGTCATTCTTTCTGATAGAGGCATCAAATTCCATGGTGTATATGTACCACATTTCCCTGATCCATTCGTCTACTGAGGGGCATCTGGGTTGGTTCCAAATTCTAGCTATGACAAATTGTGCTGCAATGAACATTGTTGTGCTGGTGGTTTTAGTGTGTTCTTGTTTGTGGGTTTTGGGTAGATGCCCAAAAGTGGGGCTGCTGGGTCATAGGGGAGCTCTATGTTTAGCCTTCTGAGGAATCTCCATACCGCTTTCCAGAGTGGCTGAACCAGTTTACATTCCCACTAACAATGAAGTAGAGTTCCCTTTTGGCCACATCCCCTCCAACATTTGTCATTGTTAGTTTTCTTGATATAGGACATTTTTACTGGGGTGAGATGGAATCTCAATGTTGTTTTGATTTGCGTTTCTTTTATGGCCAGTGATGTAGAGCACTTTTTCATATGTCAATTGGGTATTCTCATTTCCTCATCAGATAAATCTCTTTTTAAGTCTTTAGCCCACTTTTTGATGGGGCTACTGGTTCTTTGCTGTTTTGTTTTGGAGGAATGTAATTTTTTTAGTTCTGCATATATTTTAGATATGAGGCCTTTGTCTGTTGTATGGCCGGTAAAGATCTTTTTCCAATCTGTGGGCTTTCTGTTTATCTTGTGAGCTATGTCCTTTGCCCTGCAGAAGCTCTGCAGTTTGATGTAGTCCCATTTGTCCATCCTTTCTTTGATTTGTCGCATTTCTGGGTCTTTGCTAAGGAAGTTCCTTCCTGTGCCAAGGAGCCCAAGTGTTTCTCCTACTCCTTCCTTTAGTGTTTTCAGGGTATCTGTTTTAATTTTGAGGTCTTTGATCCATTTGGAATTGATTTTGGTGCAGGGTGATATATAAGGATCTAGTTTTAGTTTGTTGCATGTGTTGAACCAGTTTTGCCAGCACCATTTGTTAAAGAGGCTGTCTTTCTTCCATCCTATTTTTTAAGCTCCTTTATCAAAGATTAAGTAGGCATAGTTCTGTGTGTTCATTTCTGGGTCTTCAATTCTGTTCCATTGGTCTTCAGGCCTCAACAGCATTTCTTAATGTGATTTCTGCCTTTTAAAAGAAGGTCTGACCTGCCACTGCCACTGCATCCACTTTAAAACTCCAGTCACTCTCTGGCAAACCATTAAATCTTCTTCACAAACATTTCCTAACCTATATTTAAAAGGTTTTTCCCCCACTTACGATCTAGCTCTTCCCCTTGGATATCAGAAATGTCCCATTTGTTGTTGTTTCCTCAGTGCCTACTATGGACAGAGCCTGGCATAGTATAGGAACTTAATGACTTGTAAAAACTGAATTATTATAAAAGTCTATACATTAGTTACTGCTCAAACAATGGCCAGAACTAAGTGATTCTTTTTTCTCGTGTGTGTGTGTGTGTGTGTGTGTGTGTGTGTGTGTGTGGTACTGGGGCTTGAACTTGGTGCCTGGGCCCCTCAGCTTTATTGCTCAAGGGTAGTGCTTTACCACTTGAGCTTTAGCTCCACTTCTAGCTGTTTTGGTGCTTAACAGAAGATTAAGTCTTGTGGACTTCTCTGCTTTTACTGTGGTCCTCAGATCTCAGTCTCCTGTGTAGCTAGGATTGCAGACAGGAACCTAGCTGGACTGAGAAATACTTTGGCCTTTTGGTTTTAAGTCATCAACAAACTTTGCAACAATGTAATTCTTAGTCAAGCATAATACTTCTTATAAGCTTGTTAGAGTGCAATTCATTACTTAATGTAGCCCCACCATCATCAGAACAATTTTACTTGCTTTGAATTCTTAATTACATAAATGCTACTCTCTGTAATTGGGAATGATAAATGACTTACCTTATAAGACGTCTATGAAGATCAAGATTTGATAAATTGGTTAGATCTACATAGTTAGAAAAATTTAAACAATGAAAATCATCTAAAGAATCCCTTGAAATAACATGGAACATCACTGAATAACATTTACTTGGTAAACACAATTTGCTTCAGTTCTTTTATGCATTGTGTTGATACAGTTTGAAACAAAACATGAGGTACAACTAAAACACAGTGGAAAGTATGGCTAACTTCTAGAGCGCTGTAAGTCTCTGAGCACATCTTCTGTAGACTTGATTTAAGTAAGAACTGTGAAGACAAGAATAATGTGTGTTATGTACTTAATTTTTTAATACCTTTGGACACATACATGTAAATACATTAAATGACACTGATGTTCACTGTGACCATTTCATCAATCCTTCACTTATAAATTTCCCTTGGATCCACTTCAAATGACTTATCTTTTCCTTTTTTCTAGTTTGGAAGGAAAATGGTTCCTTTTCTTCAGCAGGTGAATTGAGCTATCAGAGTCCTTAAATTCACCCTGTCCACTTAGGAAAAAGTCCATTTTATAGTCCATTTTTATAGATCCAACACTGTTGTTTCATCCTTTTTCTAAACCCACTTGCCAGTTTGAGAAAACATCTTAGGTCTTTCTTTTCTCAGGTACAAGTTCCAAATAATTTATATTTATTTATTCTCACAAGACATAATTTTGTGACTTCCTTTCTCATGCATAAGTTCTGAAGAATTTATAGTTTCTATTTTTTTATTATGTAGCAGTACAAAGGAATTGTCATTCAACAAAGCAGTTTGTGATTACAATGCAGTTTTCAACTTTTACCCCTTTCAACATTCTCACCCACTTATCCCGACCCACCCCTTTCTTAGTTTTCTTAATTTTGTAGTACATACATTTTATTATTGACTGCACTCTTCCTCCTTCTCCTTTTCATTTACCTCCTCTCCCCTCTGAAATTGTACTTTCATAGCCCACAAATGATTACTCAATCTTCTTGAGACTTCATCCTTTTTGGCACTTCTTTTGCACTTGACAGTTGATTATATTTCCTGTGTTGCTTCCTTCCTTGAATTCTTGTCTCTTCTTGTTCTGTGAGATGCTGCACTCCCATTTCTCCTCTTCTACAAGAGGCAAGTACTTTACCACTAGGCCATATTTCCAGCCCCTCTTCTACAAACTGTTCTTTCCTCCAATTCCTTCCACAGCTGCTCCCTCTAACTCACCAAGTCCCTGCCCTCTTCTCTTGGCAAACCTTTCCTGGACAGTCTTATCTACTCACCTTATAGATCATCATGTGAACACTCACCAAGGTTGTATACAGCCAGTAGCTCTTTATGAACTCTTAACCTGAACTGTTAAATGCTCCTCCACAATATCCACTTTTCTAACTTTCTTATTAGTGGTTTGGCCATTACAAATTTTTAAGTCAGTTGTGAAGTTCTTTCCATACTTACCTCCAGGAACACACTAACCTACCCTGATCTCTCCATCATCACCCCACCCCATACCTGCACAGCCTTCATCACTTCTTTTTTTTTTTGGCCAGTCGTGGGCCTTGGACTCAGGGCCTGAGCACTGTCCCTGGCTTCTTCCCGCTCAAGGCTAGCACTCTGCCACTTGAGCCACAGCGCCGCTTCTGGCCGTTTTCTGTATATGTGGTGCTGGGGAATCGAACCTAGGGCCTCGTGTATCCGAGGCAGGCACTCTTGCCACTAGGCTATATCCCCAGCCCCCTTCATCACTTCTTAAGTGATAGTCTCACTCCAACTGCTCCTCATTTTAAGTTGTTCTCATGAATGCTGTCAGGGCATTTTCCCTCAAAGTACACCTCTGATCATATAAGCTCTTAAGAGTTTTTTTTTTTTGGCCAGTTCTGGGGCTTGGACTCTGGGCCTGAGCACTGTCCCTGGCTTCTTTTTGCTCAAGGCTAGCACTCTGCCACTTGAGCCACAGTGCCACTTCTGGCCATTTTCTGTATATGTGGTGCTGGGGAATCGAACCCAGGGCCTCATGTATATGAGGCAGGCACTCTTGCCACTAGGCCATATCCCCAGCCCCCAGCTCTTAAGAGTTTTAGGTTTACTCTTCCACAATAAATCTACATGTGTTAAACCGGGCATTCAAGAACTTTATAGTTTGGTTGTTAATTGTACTTTATACTCTTACAACATCTTATACCAACCTTTTCTTTTTCTATAGTTTTTGTCTAAGGATATGGGTGCTCAGACTGCTAAATTTGAAATCTTGTTGTCCCCTATGGACAGGTTTCTGTTCCCATTACCTCATATGTAACATAGCCATAAAACCATTGGGATGTTGTAAAATCTGAACACTGAAAGTACCTGGCACACAATAAGCTCCACGTTTCGGATAAATATCCACTGATGCTTACATATATATGCCAGAAACTCTTCCAAGGCTTGGGGTATTATATCACAGTTTGAAGCCACCAGCCCAGGCAGAAAGGTCCCCATGAGATTCTTAGCTCCAATTAACCACTCAAAAATTGGAAGTAGATCTATGGTTCAAACTAATAGAGCACTAGCCTTGAGTAAAAAGAGACCTGATTGCATGTAGGCCCTGAGTTCAAGTCCCACAACTGAAAAAAAATTCCTGGCTTTTTTGGGTTTGGGGATTTGGCTCAGTAGTAGATAGAGTGCAGGAGAACCTGGCTTCAATCCCTAGCACTTAGGTAAGTTACTGAAAATTTATGTCTCTAGTTTTGGAATATTCTTCTTTCTGTACCATCATATTCAAAATTCTACTCTTGGGGCTGGAATGTGGCCTAGTGGTAGAGCACTTGCCTAGCATTCCTGAAGCCCTGGGTTCGATTCCTCAGCACCACATATATAGAAAAAGCCAGATGTGGCTCAAGTGGTAGAGTGCTAACCTTTGAGCAAAAAGAAGCCAGGGACAGTGCTCAGGCCTTGAGTTCAAGCCCCAGAGCTGGCAAAACAAACAAACAAACAAGTAACAAAATTCTACTCTTCCTAAAAGACCCACTAAAGTGTGCTCTTACCTATTGAAATTTTATCCTCTAGGAAGTTCTTATTTGAGCCTTACTGTTTACCAAGGCATTTATGACATGTTTATTTGCTACCATGCATTATCAAGCACATAAAGTATGGTTACTTACAAATTTTTGTTATTTCCTTGCTCAATGGCTTACTCATTTCTGTGGAATACAGCATAATGTAGTTTGTATAGAAGCACACAGTGGGTGCTTAATATTTCTTGAATGAATGTGGGTAAAAGTCTGTTTTTCATTTGACCTCTATTAACTAATCATTTCTCATTTGTACATACAAAAGAAAACTTATAACAGGGCATTTTATTTTTAACACTGGAGACATTGAGAATTGGTAAAAATATTTGTTGTTTGCTACTTGCCTTTGTTATTGTCACTTAATATCTTGTTTCCTAGTAGGCTAGTTTTGTAGTTTGCTTTACTAATAAGCACACTGTACAACATCTAGTATCTCTATTACCATCATCTGAAAAGTGTCCCCAGGTTTTTATAGAGCTATTCTAGATGATGGTATATATTTTATTTTATGGCTAGCACAGATTTTCCCTGGTTCCCACTTTAAAGTGTAAAACATAATTTAAGAAAGCCTTCCAGGTACTTAAGTCTGCAATTTTCTGGGTCATGAATTAATTTTTCACATTTCAAAGAACTGTACTTTTTTTTTTTTTTTTTTTGGCCAGTCCTGGGTCTTGGACTCAGGGCCTGAGCACTGTCCCTGGCTTCTTCCCGCTCAAGGCGAGCACTCTGCCACTTGAGCCACAGCGCTGCTTCTGGCCGTTTTCTGTATATGTGGTGCTGGGGAATCGA
Source organism: Perognathus longimembris pacificus (assembly GCF_023159225.1). Classification (NCBI taxonomy): domain Eukaryota; kingdom Metazoa; phylum Chordata; class Mammalia; order Rodentia; family Heteromyidae; genus Perognathus; species Perognathus longimembris. Next base: position 35,397,754 of record NC_063174.1, on the reverse strand, counting down.
ACCTAGGGCCTCGTGTATCCGAGGCAGGCACTCTTGCCACTAGGCTATATCCCCAGCCCCAAGAACTGTACATATTTGAAATTTGCTTTTGTGGCATCTAAAGTAAGAGTTTATTTTTAATTCAAGTATCAACTATTGAAATGTGCTAATCTTCTCCAACTATCACTGGATAGAGCAAACTGCAGTTCTCTTATTTTCCAATCTATGTTTTCACAATGCTGGAGAACCCAATGCTGTTCTTTTAAACTACAGGAAGATAGTTACATTATACCACATTTTAAATCTCCCTCTTAGCATTTAACTTTGGTGGTATACCTTAACTATTCCTCTTATTGAAGCAGAGCTCTGTCAGGATGGCTTGGAAATCTCTCAAGAATACGGCTAACACAATCCAATTTTAAATAATGATCAAGGATTTTTTTTATTCATTAAGTTTCAGTATCATTACAGAAAATGTTATGGTACAGAGTTGTTTAACATTATTTTGTCTTTGCTCTTGATTTCCACATGAATGCTGGTAACACTAATATCTGTACAAGATCAGTCTTTGATTTAGTTTTTTTTGTTGTTGTTGTTCTGTACAATTTTAAATGTGTTGATTAAAAAGGCTGTCAGCACTTAAGGAAGCATTTCCCCCCCACCCGCCCAGTTTGTTCAGATAAAAGGTATCCAGTTACTACCCAAGAGTGCTGTGCCCGGGCTGCTTGGCGAGGGGGGAGGGGGAGGGCTCCGGGCGCTCTGCAGGGAGGGCTCTGTGCGCAGGGCGGTGCCTCCACCCAGTCGCTCTTCTTTTGGCACGGTGCACATAAACACGAGATACATGATAAAGAACAAGCAAAAGCTCTCTGTAAAGCGGTTATGAAGCATACTAAGAAGGGAAATCCAAGTGTTGCCTACGCTAGTATAAATAAGCAGACAGCCTTGATTTAAGAGCATAAGTAGTTGTATTTTAAAGATGAGAAAAACACAAGTTCTGCAGGCACCTACTGCTGTCTACTAAAAGCTATCGCTATCAGACCTAGCATTGAACACACAAAGCAATTTGCAAGAAAGGAAAAATTTGCTTTGATATATAATCAGAATAGAGTTGTCTGTTAAGATTTATTCTTAGGTGTTCTTTTCTTTAAAAGATATTTAAATTCATTTGAAATATAGTTCAAGATGTTGACTATACAGATCAACTTTTATCCAAATCAGAAAAACTAGCTGTGCCGTTGCATATTACAGGATACAGTCAATGATATGTGGACATGCATCAAAGCCTTCTCCTGCTGATGACCATCATAGCCGTCCAATGACCATGACGTCCACCACCTCGCCCTTGTGGAGCTCCACGTACTGCTCTGTCTTTGGAGGTAGCATCAGTAGTCCATTGGCGCTGCGCATGCTCATCAGACGGCTGCTCATCTGATTACCTGCAAGGAAATTCTCTCAATACAGCACCATACAACATGATGGTGAATGGATTTAGAACCCTTGGGGACTCTTCAAGAGGAAGAGAAAAAAAAAATCAAACTTCCCAGGGTATTTTTAGATGGCTAAATACTATATCCTACACGTTTTTGCCAAAACTTAAAAAATAAACATTAGAAATTATTGTTTAGAAGAATAAAACCAGGAATTTATAGCACTATGTAAAATGCCACAGAACTTCCCAGTTCAGGTTGAAGTGTTCTATGTGTCTGAAAAGGGAGGCTTCCAAAATCTGTTAATACACTAAGAATAACAACAGCAGCAGCTTCTATTTCTTTACCGAGTACCAGACAAGGTAACAGGCACTTAACTATCACATATGACTCTCACAGATTCAAAAATATCTTAGGTAACCTGGCGAGAGTCCTGCTCACTAGGTTGGAAGTCAGTTTGAATGCAGGGCTCTGAAAGCACTGCCTGTGTACTCGCTCACCACATTAGCTACACTAGCTAGCTGATGATTGCACTTGATATCGGATCTTTTGTTTGAAGGATAATACAATTTTTGTGATACCGCATCAAAAGTTAGGCAAAATAGGACTAGAGAAGATAAAGTTTGAAGCCTAGAGCAGGTAACTACAGAACATTGAACTAACAATAGTAATTTCTCTGTCCGTAACATTTGCCAATATTGAGGCACTATAGAGCTACCGATTTCACTCAAGATGAGTGAATGATACAGCAGCAGTACCCTTCCTTTTCCTACAACCCAAGGTATATTCCGAAGGTGCTTGAAGTAACAGATCCAAATCTTTAGTTCTATATTCATATTTTAGATGTTTTATAGAAAACATGGTCCAATGCAATAACTTCTTATTAGTATGTTGTGCTGGTTCTGCAGATTGAATTCAAGGCCTCAGCAGTGTTGCTGTGCTCAAGGCTAGTGCTCTACCACTTGAGCCACAGCTCCAGATCCAGCTCTTTGGTGGTACTGGAGACTTGCCTTGAATGGTGATCCACACATCAGCCTCCTGAATAAACAGTTAGGATTCTGAGTGTGAGCCATTAGCGCTCAGCTTTTATTATTATTTTAAACTTGCTATTATGGTATACTGTTTAAGAATTTCGTTTAACTTTTGAAAAAGAAAAGTAATGTATAATAATTACAAAGTAAATTATAACCAAGGAATAACACTTTTCTTTTGTGGCAGTATTGGGGTTTGAACTCACAGCTTTATATTTATTAGACAGGTACTCTACTACTTGATCCACACCCCTAGTCCTTTTTGCTGTAGGGTCTCATAACTCTTTTGCCTTTGGTGGTAGTTCATTTTGGACCTTGGTCTTCTCTATCTCCACTTCCTGCACAGCTGACATTACATATCTGAACCACTACAGCTGGCTTGTTTATTGAGGTAGGGTTTTTTCTAACTGTGTGTGTGTGTGTGTGTGTGTGTGTGTGTGTGTGCGCGCACGCGCGTGCACGTGCTTTGACTGGCCTTGAACTACAATTTTCACACCTCTGTGTCTCACATCTCTGGGATTATAGGTATGTACCATCATGGATGACCTTTAACTTTGTGGTTTAACAGCATGAGAGCCCAGTGAACACCAGTGAACACCTGCAGTAAACGACTCACTCACCTGTACTTTGTGCCCAAGGCAGTGGCTCTTGGTGATGCCAAGTCAATATACACCGATGGTATTCAGGACGGGGGTCCAGTTTCACATCACATGATAACTAAGGAATAAAAAGAAAATTTGGTCACTCGATCATTTCTTCAAATTACAAAACTGGAGCAGTTGTGCATAAGACACCGTAGAAACACAGTAAGTGCACAAAATGCCCTTAGCATTCTATGATTTCCATCACTTCCTCCTTGTGTGGAGGACAGGAAGCCAGAGGCTGAATGCTCTGGTGAAAGAGAAAAGAAGGCTAAGAAGCCAGTGTTCATAGTGGGGAAAAGGGCAGATTAAAAAGGCAATGTCTATTTCTTACTATTTTTATGAGTTGTGAAGTGAGACTGTTGGCCTATAAAATGAGAAACTAAAGTAGTTATCTTTAATACTGAGAATAAAGGAGGTAGACCTAAACAAATTCAGTATCTGTGTATTGATCAGTCCATCCATTAAGTATTTACTGAGGATCTCATTTGTGCTAGGCATATTCAGCTACCCATTTATAGAACTCTTTTCAACATAAAAAGGACCTTTCACTGGCTCTTGCTTGCATTTATATTTGCCAATAAGGTGACCGGTCATCATACCTGAGTCATTTTGTGCCTTTCAATCTCTGTATGTTCTCCAGTAGTGAACTATAGGAGCACCTCAGGGACGTAGGCAGTTTCTGCCAGTGAGCAACACTACAGCCCTCATGCCCACAGTTGTTTAGTTTGCTTGTGTTTTAGCAAGTTTCTCCCTCAGCAATGGTATCGATTTGTTCTTGATAGTACAGTAGAATGAGTACTGGATCGCAACGATATGGACTCCTAGGTTCTTTTAGCTTTCTTGCTAATTGCTGTTCTGTATTAGCAAGTTATTTTGTTGTTTTAAAACTGTTTAAAAATATAAAATGGGGGCTGGGGATATAGCCTAGTGGCAAGAGTGCCTGCCTCGGATACACGAGGCCCTAGGTTCGATTCCCCAGCACCACATATACAGAAAACGGCCAGAAGCGGCGCTGTGGCTCAAGTGGCGAAGTGCTAGCCTTGAGCGGGAAGAAGCCAGGGACAGTGCTCAGGCCCTGAGTCCAAGGCCCAGGACTGGCCAAAAAAAAAAAAAAAAAAAAAAAAAATATATATATATATATATAAAATGTAGTTCTCTTATGTAATGGCTAAAATGTCTTCAAATTTTATAGTCTTAATGATTTTAAACTACTTTCATTGAGTCTAAAGATGAATTTTTTTGTTTTAAAGGAAAACATTTATGTAAACTGAAGAAACAAAAGCTAACTAACTGAATCAAGTTGAAGTGAATTTTTTTTTCATGAGAAACAGAAATTCCTTTTGCAGCTATAAATGAAATGGACTGAATTTTTGGGGTAATTTACTGAAATGCAGAATACTTTAATACCTAATATATTTATTTGTACTGACATTATTGTTTTGGTATATCACTTAAGAAAGAACTTGTTTATGAGCTCCAGTGCTTCAGAAAATGATGCATCCAGGATACACACACACACACACACACGCACACACACTTTTTTAGTGAATAAAGCATTGTAAATGTTAATGTTTCACTTGTGATAAAAACTGGACAATACTGTGGACTTGGATGTTCCCTTTGATTCCTTTATACTTGTTTGGCACATGATAACTAACCATCAATAGAAAAAAACCTGTTACTTGCTGTAGTATTATAGGGAATGGTCTACATAGAAACATCTGTGTGAGAGATTTAGTTAAAAAAAAAAAAACAACAGCAACAAAAAAAATGGTGTAGAGAATGAGAAGACAGGCCAAGTGATAAAAATATACAAAGAATGTTAAAATCTCAACAGGGAAGTGAACAATTTAAAAAACTGGGCAAAGATCTGAACTGACACTTAAATGTTACAGATGTATCACATATGAAAGTCAGGATAAGAGAAGATGTTCTACATCACACTTCATTATGGACCTACTCATTAAAACACCATTGTGATACCAATCCACACCCATTAGAAAAGCCAAAATGTCCAGCATGCAGACACCATCAAACACTGACAAGGAAGCGTAGCAAGGGATGCCTGCTTTTACTGCTTGTGGAAGAGCAAAATGGCACAGCCATTTTGGAGGAGTGACTGGCAGCGTCTTACAAACATAGACATACCTTTACCATATGATCGAGAAATCATACTTCATGGTACTTACACAAACGAAGTGAAAACATATGTCTGCACAAAAGCCTGCACATGGATGTTTATGACAACTTTACTCAAAGAGCCAAAACGGAAGTAACCAGGATGTCCTCAGTGGATAAACAAGCTAGGATAAATTCCAGACAATGATATATTATTCAGCACTAAGATGAAATGAGTTATGAAGCCATGGAAGACTTGGAAGAAATTTAAATGCACATTGCTAAGTAAAAGAAGTGAGTCTGAAAAGGCTATATATTATGTGGTTCTAAAAGTATGACTTTTTATGGGAGCAGGACCTTTGGCAGGCAAATAATCAGTGGTTGGCAGAGGTGGGGAAGGAAGAGAGGAGTATGTAGAGCATAAAGGTTTTGTTTTGTTTTTTAAATGACAATGCAACTATTCCGTATGATACTGTAATGTAGATACATGTCATTACATATTTGTCAAAACCTATATAACATATACTAAGAGTGAATCCTATGGCATAATAGCTATGTGCATCTGATCATATAAAACAATATTTAATGAAATGAACTCCGGGAAATGGAAATGAGGTGTTTTTTTTTTCTTTCCTTAGTTGCTGTTACTGTTTTCTTTTCCTTTTGTCTTGTTTGTTCACTTATCTGTCTTTGGGAGGGTAAAGGAGGCACAGAAAAGGTGGAACAAATGGTGAACAAATGCAGCAGTGGTACTCACTAGACACCATGTTGAAAATGAACTACATAACTTGTCAGGGTGGGGACAGGAGGGAAAAACAGACTGAGCGAGGGAAGGGGTAACATTATTCAAAAAGAAATGTACTCCTTATCTGACTGTATTGTAACCCCTCTGTACATCACCTTTACAGTAACAATAAAAATTAAAAAAAAGGACTCTGGGTGATAATGATATGTTAATTTAGATGAATCAATTTTGGAAAAACATCAGCACTCTGTACCAGATGTTGACAACGGGGGGCATTGAGTGTTGTGGAGGGAAGGGAAATGTGGGACTTTCTGTTCTTTCTGCTCAATTTTGCTGTGAACCTGAAATTTCTCTAAAACAAAAATTTACTAATAAAAAAAAGACTATTGTGTCTTTCCTCTTTGTCCAGTTGACCTTACAGAGAAGTGATTCAAAGTGAAAGAGAAGGGCTTCTCGGGATTTGAAGCCTGCATCTTTCAAGTATGGAATTTACCAAGCTAAGAAAGGAGGGAGTGATGGTGAAGAGAACCTTGCAGGAAGGAGAAGAATCACAGGCAGAAGTAGGAAACTTTATTTCATTTGGAAGCCATGAATAGCTTGGCATGATCAGAATATGGGATGGGAAGCAGATGAAGCTGCACAGGGAAACTGAGGACTTGGGATAGAGGGCCTCCTGTCTGCTTAGGAGGAGTTAGAGTTAATTCTGATGAGCACTGAAGGATTTTCACTGAAGATGGGTAATTGATATAAGGGAAGAGGGGAAAGGAGGAAGGGAGTGTGATAGAGGGGAGGAGATTAATTGTAACATATTGTAAAAGTGTGGAAGGACAATGAAATCCCCTCTGAATAACTAATGTGTGTGAATAAAATACAAAAGGGACATAAGAGAGACAAGACTAGAAGAAGAGTGCATTAAATAAGCTGAAAACTACACCACTATTAAATGATAGAGCTATTGTTCAAATCCAGGCTTGTCTACAAAACCCAGGAGATATACATAGGAAAGGGCCTTGAGGATGGTGACTACAGGAAGATGCAGTAAGACATGGAAGAAGTTCATTAATAGGATATAAAAGTCAAATTTTGTATACTGGAAGTAATAATTCACATAGCTGTGCACTGTTCTCTAGTTGTGTTTAAATGTCCTATGAATAAAAGTGAGGACTGAGCCCACTTGTAATTCTAGCTACTTAGGAGGCTGAGATCTGAGGCTTCGAAGCAAGCCTGACCAAGAAAGTGTATGAGACCCTAATTTTCAGCTAACTACCAAAAGCCAAATTGGAGCTATGGCTCAACTGGCATGAGTCCTGGCCTTGAGTAAAAAAATAATAAAAAAAATTGAGCTAAGCTTGTGGATTTCTTTTTCCTCTCCTTCCTTCATTACTTCCTCCCTCCCTTTTTTTTTTAGGGTCTTACTATACAGCCTTGAACTCATCCTCAGTTTAGAGATTACAGGTCTACATTTTAAAAATTATGGATTTTAACCCAGATGCCCCTCAGTAGATGAATGGATCAAGAAAATGTAGTACATATATATAATGGAATTCTATGCATCTATTAGAAGGAATGATTTGATTTTGCCCCATTCCTGAGGAAATGGAAAGACTTGGAAAAATCATAGTAGGTGAAGTGGGCCAGACCCAAAGAAACATAAACTCTACAGTTTCATTCATTGAATTAGTACTTGTCTAGGATAGTTCTCTCAGAGGAGAACAATAGCTCAATAGCAATGTATATATGATCATATAAGATGATCCTAAGTGAAATGAACTACAAGATCTGGAAATAAGTGGTTTATCTTTGATGTCATAATTTCCAATGTATCCTATGGAATTATGCCTTTTTCTTTTGTTTTTCTTCCCCATGCTTTTACCCCTGTTGTCACTGTAACTGACTTTGGTACACTGTATGTACATTTATTGGAACTAGGGAAGAGGAACACCAAAATGGAGAGATGAAGGGTAAAAGGCCAACCAATGCAACAGCAATACTTATATATTAGAGTGAGTTAGAGTTGAAAAAGAAGTAAAAGGCAAAGTTGAAAGTGTTGAAAATGTTGTGTGGTGTATGGCCTTACATGTAGCAGGCTTTAGGTTGGATGAAGAAGATGGTGAACAAGAAGAACTTAGAGAATGAGGTAGGGGTTATAAATCTAAGGGCTTATACTAGACTTTATATCTACTGCTTAAAAGGTACTCTGTTCATCACCTTTATAATAAAAAAAGAAATGAAAAAAAAAGAAAGGTACACTAGAGTTGGTGACTTTTGAGATGAAGCAGCTCAGGATAAGGAAGTGAGTTGCTGAAGTAGAAATAAAGGTACAGTATTTAGACTTGTAGACGTATGCTAGGCACCAAGCACTAGCTCTTTTGGTAAGTGCTATAAATATTTTGAGGAACTGTTTCCATTAGTCTCCCAGAGAGGACCTTGAGTTTATTTACTCTGCAAAGCATCTAAAACTTGCCATATAAAGTCCTGTACATATGCTGGTATGAGTCAAATTCATGTTTCCAAAGTTTCTATAACACAGTTCTATTTCTCATTTTGTAATAGGTTGCAAGCAATGTACTCTCATGAGTCATGAGCAGTTCTATCCCTTTAATTATCTATGTTTGAAATCCATGTTACATATAATATTCTCATGTGACAAGAACCCTGTATCTTTTAATGATCAATCACTGATCTTATCACAGTAGAACATTTCTCTCTATAAATGAAAACACCTTAGCAATTTTCAGAGACACTTTGTACTTCGTTGCTTATGACATCAGTCAGAAAGTATTCATCAAGTTCTTATGGCATGCAGGACAGTAATGCTCACACATTAGAACAGTTTGGTGGAGCAGCAACAAGCATACATTCTTTTAAGACTCATCTAGTCCCACTGGAGACAAAGGTATTTTCCCTTCTTCTTTTCCCTTTTTCTTCCTCCCCTGATCTCCTTTCACCCTTTCCCCTCCTCCCTGTCCTTCTCCTCCTTTCCTCGTATTCTTTTTTCTCTGATGGTAATGGGGTTTGAATTCAGGGCTTAGCCCTTGCTAGGTAGGTGCTCTACTATTTGAGCCTTGCCCTCAGCCCTTTTTTACTTTAGTTATTTTTCAGGTATGGTCCTGAGGTTTTGCCTAGGGCAGGCCTCAGGCCATAATCATCCTACTTTATGGTTCCTGAGTAGGTGGGACTACAGACATGTGATACCACACCCAGCCTTTTTGCTATTTCTTTTTTTTTTTTTTGCAAGTCCTCCTGGGCCTTGAACTCAGGGCCTAGGCACTGTCCCTGAGCTTCTTTTGCTCAAGGTTAGCACTCTACCACTTGAACCACAGCACCACTTGTGGCTTTATTCTGTTTATGTGGTTCTGAGGGATTGAACCCATTGCTTCATGCATGCTAGGCAAGCACTCTACCACTAAGCCACATCCCCAGCTCCTTTTTATCCATTTCCTAATCACTGCATGAAGTGTTTTTTTTTTTTTTTTTTTTTGTTTTTTTTTTTTGCCAGTCCTGGGCCTTGGACTCAGGGCCTGAGCACTGTCCCTGGCTTCTTCCCGCTCAAGGCTAGCACTCTGCCACTTGAGCCACAGCGCCGCTTCTGGCCATTTTCTGTATATGTGGTGCTGGGGAATCAAACCTAGGGCCTGTGTATCCGAGGCAGGCACTCTTGCCACTAGGCTATATCCCCAGCCCGCATGAAGAGTTTTTAATGGACTTACCTCAGTTATGATTCTAGAGAAAAGTTGAGAACAAGGGCAATATAGAATGCTAAGATGATCTATCAAAGAAAACACAGTATCATGTTCTCTTATGGAAAAAACTGCCAATAATTTGAATCATTAAATGCTAGGATTGTATACTGAAAACCAGAAGTATTTCATTTCAACTATAAAGGGAGTGATTATTCAAACCTGGTACTTGTCTGAATACTTTAAGGGTGACATTTTATGTGCTGACATTAAAATTTTTAAATGTTATTATAAAGGTGCTGTATAGAGAAGTTACAGAAATCAGTTACCGAGTATATTCTTTTTGGACAATGTCACTCCTTCCCTCACTTTCTCCCAGTTTTTCCCTCCTGTTCCCACTCTTTGCTGACCTTCTGAAAATAATGCAGCATTGCCCTATTGATAGATGATGATATCAGAGTCCTAACATCTACCCTGGTCGCCCAAAGTACTAATGACTGTGGCCTCTATTATGGAGAACAGTAATTCAGTAGAAGCTGTAGGCTGTATCTTGCATCAGCAAAGACAGGTAAGATTTACTATCCCTCCAGGAAGTAAACAGGGTTATATACTCAAATGGCAGTCATGACAGGGGAGGTGAGACATTTGGGGAGTTAGAAACAAGAGGGATAAGAAGCAAAGCATATGGACCACGTTGGCAGTTCCTGTGATGCTGCTGTGGGAGAAAGGTATTGACTTGATTCTAAGACCAGTTCCTAGTTCCCTGAACTGACAGGAAATGGGCAGCATATGAATCACGTACCAAGCATCATTTTGTTTAGAGACCACCATCAAAATCATTGCTGTCAGGATGGATGACTGTCACAATGCCAGTTTTAAGAAAGAGATGCTAAATTTTAAAATGAGAAATAAAAGGATTTATAAGGGCTTTACAAAGTCAGAGAAGGCTTGTCTTCCTAGATTTTTCTTCTTTCCTTAGTTTAGCAAATGTTACTGTTACTGGTTTGTATAAATCTGTGCCTTAGAACTTTTATTTTCTGACTTGATCAGAATAATTAATTTCAAATAGGCCCACCACTGTGAATAGTAGAAAAAAATCTGACTTTTAAAATTTAAGGAAAAGCAGTATCTTCATACTTTTTCATCCCAGTATTTAGAAGGTCATTGTTAAGACTATTTGAAGTCTAGATTTTGTGGTTTATTTCATGTATTTTCAGAGTTATTTATTTATTTATTTATTTATTTATTTATTTATTTATTTATTTATTTATGCCAGTCCTGGGCCTTGGAATTCAGGGCCTGAGCACTGTCCCTGGCTTCTTTTTTGCTCAAGGCTAGCACTCTGCCACTTGAGCCACAGCGCCACTTCTGGTCTTTTTCTATATATGTGGTGCTGGGGAATTGAACCCAGGGCTTCATGTATACGAGGCAAGCACTCTTGCCACTAGGCCATATTCCCAACCCCATAGTATTATTTTTGTTAATATCTCCTCTCCTGTTTTCTATTCTTCCTGTCAACCAATCAGAGTATTCTTTAATATCTGAATTTACTTCAGAACTCTTGAAAAGTAATGGTTTGGTGCTATACTTTATTGCCAAGAATGTTGCTCATGAGTATTATAGGAAGTACATGGTATAATTAGTTGACTAAGTTAAATTGAGTAGAGTTGGTGGGCCAGTGAATTAATTTCCAAATAACTTTTATAGTACATATAATTCCTAAGTCTTGTTAGTCTTTTTCTAAACAATATGATCACCCTTTCCTGAAGCTCCAGGTTCTCTTTTTAGTTATTTGGTTGTCTTTTTTTTTTTCTGCTGGATTGTTTGGGATTTACTACTAGAGACACAGGAAAAGTAATAAGCAGGTTAATTTCTGTCCTCTGTAACTTTAAAATGGAGAAAAATAATTTTAATCCCTCACTGCATACAGAGTGAGTGTCAGCGATGTTGACTGCTTTGTTTGAAGGTTTATGCTTTGCTCTCTAAGACTCCTTATAGCCTTTTAGCTAAAGAAGATGATTCATTTTAGAAGTCACCTAGGAGGGAAATATGAGACCCTTTCTCCTATATCACAAAGGGGAGAACAGTATGGCATTCACTATTCACATGAATCCTAGATGTTTATTTTGGGTTAGAAAGCAAATCCTTTTTATTTTTTTTAATCAAGCTTCCAGTTGAGTTTAGAAAACATTACCCTGGCTTTGATGATGGTTGGCCGAGGATCCAAAATGCCCTGCATCTTTCTCAGAGCAGGCACAACAAAGAGATTGCAGGTAACCACGGCTGATACAGGATTCCCTGAAAATCAACCAAACAGTTATTATACCACATAAAGCTACTGAACAATTCCAGCTATTTATACCTTTGTGTATCTAGAACATGCTGGAAATGATCCCGCAATTGGTCTTCTTCTGAGACATTTTGCATCCAATAGGATAACAGAGTAGAGATACAGTTAATCACAAGCCGTGGAGGGGATTAATATTTGCTTTTGGTAAAACAGAATTCTGATAACCAAAAGCCTTTTGACATGATTTATGTTTGATTTTTGATAGCTGTGTACTGGAACAAACTCATTACTTAACTTGATAAAAGTTTTGTGTTTGTGTTGTGTGTGTATGTGTAAAATGTATCTATAATCATTTCTAGTCAGAGATGTCTTCAACTTTAAAAACTAGCATCAAATGAGTTCATACTTGAAAGACTTGAAGATAAATACTATGTGCACCGAACTGTGTCTTCTCAATTTACATGACAGTGCCCTTACCCCTGATGTGGCTGTATTTGGAAACAAGGCCCTCGAGGGGGTGATTACAATTAAATGAGGACTTAAGGTGGGGTTAATCTTAAAAAAAATTTTTTTTATCGTAAAGGTGATGTACAGAGGGGTTACAGTTACCTAACTCAGGTATCGAGTACATTTATTTCTTTTTGAATAGTGTCACCTCTTCCCTCATTTTCTCCCATATTTTTCCCTCCCAACTCCCCTTCCCCCCAAGTTGTATAGTTCATTTTCAACATAGCATCTATCACTGCTGATTTAGTTCACCCTTTGTCCCACCAAAGGTTGGGTTAATTTGATAGGACTGGTTTCAATAGAATGAGAGGAAGAAGTTTCAGAAGTGTGTGTGTGCACAGAGGAAAGGTCATGTGAGGATGCAGAGGGACAGGGGCTGACTGCCTCTCAGAAAACAACACTGTGGGTACCTTGATTCTGGACTTGAATTATTTAAACTACCCAGTCTACAGTACTGGTATGGATGCTGGGGCAAACCAAACACCAACTTGTTAAGTTATGAAAAGACCTGAAGAAATTCAAATGTAGGAAAATAATCTAAGTATATCACATGCTTCAAAAGGAGGGGGTTGGATTAAATGAAAGGTTTGAACTATATGATTCCCAAGATCCTTTCTAGTTCTGAAATTCTAATTTTATTCTTTTTGACAGCTGAATACGTGTGTGTATGTGTGTGTGTATGTTTGTGTGTGTATGCATGTATGTGTATATCTGTATAAACTAGTAGAGGAAAATGACTTATTAGATTTTTGTGTTCCCTCTCCTGAAGTGCTAATTCTATCTTCAAAGTAAAAGAAAGGCAATGATCAGTTTAGTTTATTATTAGATAAAACCATATCTTCTATTCTCTTCTATCAGAAAATAATTGAAAATAGATTTTTTTCTTCTTTTATTGGGGGAGTTGTGAGGCTTGAACTCAGGGCCTGGGCTCTATACTTGAGCTCTATTACTTTGAGCCACAGTGACACTTCTGGGTTTTTTGTTGTTATTATTAAACTAGAGATAAGAGTCTCTTGGGGAATTTTCTTCCTCAGGCTGGCTTCGAACCATGATCCTCAGGTCTCAGCTTCCTGAGTAGCTAGGATTATAGGTGTGAGCCACTGGTACCCTGCTGAGAATAAGTTTTTCTTTTAGGCTGTAGAAAGTGATTAACTGATATTAACTGAAAAACAAGATGTTCAATAGAACAGACTTTTTTCTTTTGAGGTGAGGTCTCTGTGCTCCACAGGCTGGCCTGATACTTGCTACGTAGCTTAGGCTTACTTCAAATTTGCAATGCTCTTAGGCCTCTCAAGTGCTGAGATTATAGGTGTGCACCATCATGCTCCTCAGAACACTCTATTCTTAGTGAGTATTACTCTTTCCTTGCCTTAAGTATATTACCAAAGATTATAAAATTCCTATAATACTACTACTTTATACAATTACTGTTAAAATGAATTGCTCTAAATAAGAAAAAGAACTAGAAGAATGAATGTCAAAAAGTTTTAATAGTTTTTCTGGATGGTAGAAGGAATTATAGGCAATATTTATTTACGTTTACATATATTTGCCTTATTTTTTAAAGTGGATGTATATTACTATAGTGATTTTTAAACGTTGGCAAGTAAATATAAAAAACATATTGGTTATAAATGGTTAAACTTACTGAAAACCTTTAAGTAGATAGTCTTCAAGAAATTATAAATTGAGAATTCTTATAAATGAAATCACTTGCTGTTTCTAGAATCTGAACATATGAGTTATTGCTGCCCTCTTTTGGTTCATTCAGGCTGAGTGAGTTTCAAATCAATTCGCAGATAGGTTTTAATTTTGTATTTTCTTTGGCAGATGAATTGTTTCATTAGACATGTTAAAATAGGTTCCTATAAAAGTATTCTTTGTAGGGCTGAGATATGATTGGAGCAGTTGAGTAACTGCGTAGCAAGTATGAGTCCCTGAGTTCAAACCCTAGTACACCCACATACACACTGATAAAGTCACTGATGGTCCTATATGTTAAACCATGTCTTCTGAAGACAAAGTACACAGTCTCTTCAATTTTTATAGAGTATACAAGGAAAAGCAAAGGTCTTCAGGAATTTCAGACTGTTTATTTATTTTTATAATTTTTTGTGCTGGTACTGGGACTTGAACTCAAGGCCTATGTGCTGTCCCCAAGCTTTTTGCTCAAGGTTAGTGTTTCACCACTTGAGCCACAGCCCTACTTCCAGCTTTTTGGTGGTTAATCTGAGATAAGAGTCTCATAGACTTTCCTTCCTTGGCTGGCTTTGAATCTTGATCCACAGATCTCAGCCTCCTGAGTAGCTAGAATTCCGAACTTGATAGATTTTAAAGGCTGTCTTACTTAAATATTCTCTTACCATTTTCTACATGATGGAATTTAGTGTTATGGGCTTAAGGTGTTGTCAAACCTTAAAAATGTTTTACCTGACTCTTATTTTTCTATATTTATTTTGAGATTTACTTAATATAAAAAGCAAATAAATAGCCCAAACCTGTAAGATTTGTGACTCTGGTAGAAATAAGTAGGTCATTTTTTGAAGTAATTTGTGTTAAAAATAGGGACTTGGACCGAATTATTAGAGTATAATTTTAAGTAAAAAAACAAGTAGATACACAAAAGTTCTAAAGTGGTTTAAAATTTATCAGTATTTATCAAGTCCAAATACAGGGCCAATGAAGTAATAAACAATAAATTGGACAATCCTTGTCAATTGAACCATGTTGCTTTTTCTGTAATCTGAACCTGTGAACTTTTGCTCAGATGGGAGCATGGGTAGTGATGCAGATGTCAGATGGATGATGTGTGGAAGGTGTCCGAGATGCATCAGGATCAGCGGAAGGAGAGGAGGCACCCCTCCAGGATCCTAGTGCCCCTCCTTAGTCATCTCAAATCTTGTAAGAAGTAGAGACAACAGTTGCTTTTAAAAAATTGTTTTGTTTAGACACAGGGTATTGCTATGTAGTCCATGATGGTCTCCAATTCATGATCCTCCTGCCTTACCCTCCCAGTGCTGGAATTCCTGCATGTGTTACCATGCCTACTTGTATTTTTCAACCTAGTATTTTTTATGGATAACTCAAGCAAGGCCCTTTGGCCCCTTGATCATAATTCTTCTAGTTGTGAAAGATGATTAGACAGCTACCCTTGATTACTTTCCTAAAAGGAAAAGGTGAGTGCCTTAGAAAAATCTAGTGAAAGTTAACATTTGATTATCATCTTAGAGTCTGGAAGCCAGGATGTAGTGGGACTTTGACATCACCTTATGAAGCAGGCATTATCCCATTTTATACCCTAGGAAACAGTCTCAGAGAGTAAAGTGCTTTGTCAAAAAGCTGGGACTTAAGTCCCAACACTTTTGGATTCCCAATCAAGTAATCTGATTGGAAACTAGATCTGAGAAGTCCAAAAGCTTGGAGATCAATTTTTTCAGAAAAAGTGGAAAACATTCTCAGCGTCCTTACCTGGTAGTGCAAAAATAATTTTTCTTACACCATCAATATCCAAAGTTGCAAATGTTGTTGGCAAACTAGAAGAAAAATTAAATACTTGTTAGTGATTGTTAAGGAACAGAAGTAAATGAAGTGTTCCAGTTTTCCTGTCATGTGGCTAGTCATACAGATCACTTACTATATAAGACCACTTTTCTGTTGACTTGCCTTTAAATCTTTATACTCTGAACTATTTCATCTAAATCTAAATGATTTTGCTTTCAGTATCTTCTGTTTCCTTTTCTTTTTCTTGTCAGTGCTACAGAAACATTTCGAATTCTCATGTTTCCCCTCTACTTAACAAGTCTATATCATTTTTGCTGGGGATTTACAACAATCATTCTTATTATGAGAAGACTATTTGATCATATCTGTCTAAATGTCTTTTGTTTAAAATAAGTATTATCCTTCTAATATTATACTTAGCAGTATATATAAAACCTATCAAAGCAGCTTTTGAAATATCCAAATAAATAACATACCATAGCTATAACAAGACAGCAATTAAGAATATTGTCAGATATACTTTCTCAAGATTATGACATCAACTCTTATCACAGAGATGGGAGGGGCATGAGGTTTAGAGGGAGTAATTGAGAAGAGTGATTTTTTTTTCTATTAATTGCCCTTAGGTAAAATTTTAACTATTAATCTCATGTGTTTATTAAACTTGAGTGATGAATTCTTTGGGAATGCTACACTTCCATATTGGTAAAATTTTACTTTTTTAAGCACCAAAATTATGTTGCTTTTTATTAGGTTTGCGGTTGATCTTTCAAAAATGGACTATTCATGTGACTTTTTGTAATAGTATGGTGATGCTCGCATTTCTGTTAATTCACAGCTGTCATTATTAATATAATGCCCTAATTCAATGTCAGATCACAGGGTATAGAGGTTGTTTTCAGACGAGATCCGGCATGTTCAGGGTGGTATGGCCATAGACCAGAGGTTGTTTTCAATTATAAACTTACTTAACTTTATGCCTCTGTGATCATGTGGTTCAGTTCTATTTTTCCCCCTCAGTTTCGTTGCATGGTTTCCTTTAATCCTACATTGTTATCAGAGAGTAGTAGTAATAATTATATTGCTTAAAAAGCAATATTAATATGATAGCATCAACTTCTATTTAAAAAGTAACATTTATGTTACCTCATTATTTCATTGTCTCAGAATGACACTAAGAGGTGACAACTATCATCATATAGATAAGGAAGTGGAAACTCAGACACTGAGCAATTTGGCCAAATATTACTCAGTTACTCAGCGGAGAAACAAAATATCTGAACCAAAGTTATTTACCTTTATGGCCCATATTTGATAAGGCTCTTATAGCATGTTCTAACGAAATGTTAGTATTTGGACTTTGTGATATCTATTTTGCTTATTTCTTGATTCTTTGTTTTGGACAAATGTGATTTTAGGCTTTCATATCAATTTGCAAATAGGTGACTTGGTAATATTTATTACTGTGTGATGAAAATAATTTCTAAGTTACATTATTGATTACTGCTCTGGTCACTATAGATGACACATAAAACCAGCGACTGGTAGACCTATTTGGTAATACCACAAATGCTTCTTTGAGTATCTTTGTGTGTAAAACAAAAAGGATATAATGTTTGGAATGTATTGTAGGTGAATAGAACAAAGTTAAAGTAGCAAAACTTTTCATTTTACTATTAAGTAGCAATTACCTCTACTTTCTTCTTTGGAGAAGTTTGAAATTCTAGCCAATTAACAGAAGCATACTTAAATTTCTTAACCACTTTCTCATACAAACTAGCCTAGATACTACAAGTGAGGAGAGAATGCATAATGCTTTCTATTTTCTACTATATTTAAAGCTGAAGTATGAATTATGAGGCCCCTTCATATCATCTTTTGTGTCTCGCAGATAGGTAGTGAGTTCTCTAAAAGTACGCACTTTCAAAGGATTCTATTTACAAGAAAATATTTGGCTATCACATATTGCCATTACAAGTGTCCTACAGCTAGACTATGAAGCATTTTGTTTAAGCCCTAGAAAGCCATTTCTTTCGTTCATCTCTCCTCTTGATGTCAGAATGTTAGCAGCATTTATACAATAACTGAGATCCTAAAGTGTTATGACTTTAGAGGAGAAGAATAAACATTAGGAAGTGAAGAACTCATAAAGGGGAAGGAAGTAGCAAGTAATAAACTGAAAAGAAAACAAGTATAAAATTATCATTATAGAGGTTGTGTTTTAAGTAATAGATACCACACAAATATTTCTCCTCTAGAGGTGAGAGTAAGGTATATTGGCTTTTTTCTGATAACAAAGGGAAACTGTAATGAGTTTTTTTTGAGGTTAGTGAGCACAATGACAAGGGATGTCCTTTGTATTCTAATTAAATTAGGACTGTTCAAACGGACAGGGAAAAATTATCATAATAATATTTGCTTATGAGAAGGGCCTTGTCAGCAGAAGCCATATTGGGGATTATTCAACAGGCAACTACAGAAATATATTATAATATGCTATCAAGAATTATAAATTCTATCCAAGTGTGAAGAAAGCTTTAGGGATAATTTTTATTGAACATGGCAAAATCATGGCAGTAAAACCTGATCACTGTTCTAGAACAGGTGCTCAATAAATCAAGGATATTAGGAAGTCTGGCTTGACACTTAAAAAAGGCTTCAGGAATCAGGCCAGTATTTTCCATAGCTGATTTATAACAACTGGGAAGTCCCTCGTCCACTCTCAGAATTCATGAGCACCATCTGAGTATAATTTTGAACTGAAGCATCATTACACCATGGATGTATGCTGAATTGTTTACCCCTTCACTGAGGTCTTTTAACAGAGAACCAAAGGTAATTGAGTAGTAGGGGTCTGAGCAGGCATGTTCTTGCTTGAAGACATGGCCATATGTGTTTCAGTGTTTGGCATTCTTTGAGGATTTGCTTAAACATTTTTTTTTTTTACTTTGGCTTATTAATTCTTCAGAAATATGCAAAGTCTTTGTGTGTGGTTATTGTTTCTTCTTTCTGGGAAATAGTAAGTTGTAGGGTAAAACACATGAAGGGGAAAAAATATTGAGTCTGAATCTAATTAACCTAGAGAATAAAACTATAGGTAGAGGAACACAACCCAAGGAGGCAGTTTGCCAAATCAAATCATCAGGATAAGGGATCCAGTTTACTTAGGAAGTCAATGATACAGTAAACAAACAAATATTTTAAAAGAGGCAAGGAAGATTTAACAGCTATTTAACAATGAAATACAGCAAGTAGACCTTACTTGAATCTGGAGACAAACAAAACAATTATAAAAAGGCATTATTTTCCTTAACAGCTGGGAGAATTTGAGCATCAAGATATTAGATATCAAAGAATTAACTTAGGTAAGAAAATATACCTGTGTTGATGTAAGAGAATGCTGTTATTGTTATTACTTACCAAAGTGATATGATATTTAGAATTTGCTTTTAAACAATCTTCCTTTCCCTCCCACAAGAGGTAGGGCAGAAAGACTGATAAAACAATTATAGATGTTGATAGTTACTGAAGCTTGGTAATGGGTACATGGGAGATGGCTCATTGTATATACTCTACTTTTATGATTATATTTGCGATTTTTATTTTGCCAATCATGGGGCTTATACTCAGGGCTGAGTGCTGTCCCTGGCTTCTTTCTTGCTCAAGGCTAGCACTCTGCCACTTGAGCCATAGCGCCATTTCTGGCCATTTTCTATGTATGTGGTGCTGAGGAATTGAACTCAGGGCTTCATGTATATGAGGCAAGCACTCTTGCCACTAGGCCATATTCCCAGCCCCTATTTGAGAATTTTTTTTAAAAACCAAATTCCCTTTAAAAATAGTGAATGAGGAATCTCCATACCGCTTTCCAGAGTGGTTGAACAAGTTTACATTCCCACCAACAATGAAATAGCGTTCCCTTTTGGCTACATCCCCTCCAACAATTGTTATTGTTAGTTTTCCTGATAATGGATGTTCTTACTGGGGTGAGGTGGAATCTCAATGTTGTGTTGACTTGCATTTCTTTTATGGCCAGTGATGTGGAGCACTTTTTCATATGTCTCTTGGCCATTCTCATTTCCTCATCAGAGAAGTCTCTTTAGCCCACTTGTTGAGTGGGCTGTTGGTTCTTTGAGGTTTTGTTTTGGAGGAATGTAATTTTTTTAGTTCTGCATATATTTTAGATATAAGGCTAAACATAGAGCTCCCCTATGACCCAGCAGCCCCACTTTTGGGCCCACTTTTGGGCCCACTTTTGGGCATCTACCCAAAAGATTACAAACAAGAACACACTAAAGCCACTAGCACAACAATATTCATCACAGCACAATTTGTCGCCAAAATATGGAATCAACCCAGATGCCTCTCAGTAGATGAATAGATTAGGAAAATGTGGTACATATACACAAGGGAATTTTATGCCTCTATCAGAAATAATGACGTAGCCGGATTTGTAAGGAAATGGAAGGACTTGGAAAAAATACTAACTGAAGTGAGCCAGATCCAGAGAAACATGGACTCTATGGTTTCCCTTATAGGGAATAATTAGCACAGGTTTAGGCCTGTCACAGAAGAGGATCACAAGAGCCCAACAGCTATGCCCTTATGAACACCTAAGATGATGGTAAGTGAAATGAACTTCACATTATGGAAACGAGTGTTATATCACTGTTGTAATTACTTTCAACATGCCATGTGAAATGGTAGCTTATGTTGTTGTTGTTGTTTTTGATGATCCTCTTGTATCCCCTTTCTGTGGTTGTCCCCGCGCTATCACTGTATCTCATCTGAGTACCCTGGATACTGTACATATTGGTATTACAACTGGGGAAGGGAAAGGGAATATCAAAATCGAAGAGACAAAGGATAAAAAGACAAACGACTCCAAAAGCAATATTTACAAAACCATTTGGTGTAAACCAACTGAACAACTCTTGGGGGTAGAGGGAAAGGGGGAGAGGTGAGGGGGGAAATGAGGGAGGAGGTAACAAATTGTACAAGAAATGTACCCACTGCCTTATGTATGAAACTGTAACTCCTCTGTACATCATTTTGACAATAAATAAGTAATTATTAAAAAAAATAGCAAATGAAGCTGGGAGCTTGTGGCTCATGCCTGTAATCCTAGCTACCCAGGGGACTGAGATCTGAGGACTGCAGTTTGAAGCCAACCTGGGCAGAAAGTCTGAGAATCTTATCTCTAATAAATAAACTACTAAGAAAAAGCTGGAAGTGGAGCTCAAGGGGTATAGATGTATTTGGAATAAGAATCCATCCATGTCCCAGCTCAATTAGTGAGTTAGGTACAAAACAAAGCATTTTTCCAACCTTTTTAATTTTCAAGTTTCATTTCAAATGCTGGTAGCCTTGAGCCCAGAGAGGCTCAGGGACAGTACCCAGGGCCAGCAAAAAAAAAAAAAAGAAAGAAAGGAGAGAGAGAGAGAGAGAGAGAGAGAGAGAGAGAGAGAGAGAGAGAGAGAGAGAGAGAGAGAGAGAGGAGAGAGAGAGGGAAAGAGAGAGAGGGAGAAAGAGGGAGAGAATGAATTAGTAGAGAGAAATAGATAAAGAATAGTAAGGAATGGAACATGAAAATTGAAAAGGAAAAAAAAAGGTTGGAAAATTGTTTTGTTTTGTATCAAACTCACTGATTCAGCTAGGACATGGATGGATTCTTATTCCAAATATGTATGTACTCAGAGGATTCCAGTACTAAAATATTGTTTAATATTTGGTCTGGGAATGTCGCTTAGTGGTAGTGTGCTTGCCTAGCATGCACAGTTCAATTCCTCAGTACCACATACACAGAAAAAGCCAGAAGTGGTGCTCTGGCTCAAGTGGTAGAGTGCTAGTGAAAGAAACCCAGGCCCTGAGTTCAAGCCCCAGGACTAGCAAAAAAAAAAAGTTAACCCATAATAGAATATGTAAAAAGAAAGCATTAAACAGTCAATTAGTTAAATCAATCCAATTCAATCCCATATACAAGATTAAATTATTTTCATACCCTGGTTTCATAAAAACTCTGCCAAAATGGATCTGAGCATGAAGATCAATGTCCAGCACCTGCTTGAGATAGTCCTGCAAACATTAAAAAATCATTTTACTTTCAGATACTTTACTATCACACTTGCAGTACGTTTAAGTGAGAATAAAATAAATTTATGAAATTAAAAAATCTTTGTTATTTTAGTAAAATAATTTGATTAACACAACTATTACTTCATTCCTTATTCATTCATTTAATCAGTATTTTCAGAGCACATGATAGGTTCTGAGTACCAGAGGATATAGCCACGCACAAGAGAGATAACAGCTCTGCCCTTATGGGAGGAGCATTCCAATAGAGGACGTTAGATAATAGCAGCATAACTACACATATTACGGTATAGTATCCTTACTTAATAGCTGTTTTGATCTCTTTTTTTTCAGACAGTTTGAAAAATGTCTTACATTTTGCCTGTTGGAGCAACCACATGTGTGTGTCATACAATATTCTACTTAATGGTCTTAAACAATATACTTTTCTTGAAGAGAGACTTGGTTATTTGCTCATAGATTAACAAATCCAAATAAATCAACTAAAAGGAAACGTGGAAGGAACTCTAAAAGAGACAGTCTGCTAACCAAACATGGCTAACCTGTCTTCATGATCCATCCAGAATGACCTCACAAAATTTGATCTTTGAAAATAAAAGGTACCAATATGGCCTCATATGGTTGTAGACAAAGAGGAGGAAAAGGCAGTTCTTAAAATTTCTTTTAAGCAATACAATTTTAAGATCTATTGCTAAATTTCATCCTTATTAATCTAAGGTGAGTCTACTATTCTGCCAGAACTTTTGCTATTTCATAAGTTACAAGAGACTTGTTAAAAAAACAACATCCCAAACCAAAAAGAACTGTTCTCTACCCAGCCCCAGCCGAAATCACCTTGCGTCAATTGCAGTAGGTCCCTTTGCCATTATTTAACTGTCTCTAATTTATTCTTTACCTGCACACAAGTAGGAGAGAGCCTCTGAGACAAATTTGAGCGATGCACTTTCTAATACTTCACTATGTTCCTGGTTTTTAGGAAAAAGCCTTCTTTTTAAACCTCCCAAGATTCCTATATTTTCTAGCCCTCTTTTATAATCATTGCTGTCTTCGCTCTTTTTTCACCCAGACATGTTCTTTCAGTATTTCTCTCTCCATTCTTGCAGGACTATCTTGCTTTTAGCTACTTCTTGCTTCCACTCTTGGAAAATATTCTTCCTTTGCTCCTTTCTTTTTCCCTTTTTCTCCTCTTCCTTCCCTGTCTCAATTATCTGAGACTTATATGACCTTTATAGGCTAGACGATAAATTAATTCATTTATTTTTATTTTGAGGTTGTACTATTACATGTGGTAAATTTAGAATTGTTATACATTCCTGATGGATTATTCTATTACAAATGATAAAATGTGCCTGGTGTGGTGGCACCTGCTTGTAATCCTAGGACTGGAAATGTAGTTCAGTCAGTGGTAATCCCGTGTTCAATTCCTAGAACGGCAAAAGACCAAACAACAAAGAAACAAAATAAAACCAGAGCCCAAGCCAGTCAAACTGAAAATAACCCTTGAGAGGAAAAAGAAAAAGAAAAACAAAACCTTTCCCCTAAAGTCTAGTAATCCCTTTTCCCTCTCTTAATCCCCTTCTTCCTGGCTAGGGAATTCAAACCCTTAGGGAAGTGCTCTACCACTGAGCTACACATTCTAGCCCTATTTAAAAAAAATCAAAATTATCTCACTTAGGGCTTAATTGATTGCAGTCTGGGAAAACAAATATTAAAGCAATCTCATTTGGCTTGCTTATTCCTGGATGGCACTTTACCATGAGTCATGCTTCCACCCTGTTTTGCTGGTTAAATGAAAATGTAATCTAAGTAGAGTCTTCTGTCCAGGCTGGCTTTGAACTTGGAGCCTGTTGTTCTCAGCCTCTTGAGTAGCTTGATTATAGGCATGAGTAACCAGAGCTAGGCTTAATTAGCTGCTTTTTAAAATCTGGAATGAATTTTAATCATGTTTAGTATAATACTGCTATCTTTGGGCTTGAAATTATCTGTCTTCTATTTGTTACTTCTGTTTTCCTTTCCTTTTTCTTTTAGAAAATACTTCTTTTCTTTTCTTTCTATTATCTTTTCCCTCCTAAGCTATGCGCATTTGTATTTTAGTAATTATTTTGGAGATTACAATATGCTTATGCTCCCTTGCTTTATATATCAACCATAATTTGGCAGGTTAAAAGTAATTTCCAAGGTAACCAAGGATTTTAAACTGTGAACTATTTATTCTTCTTTATTTCTTAAGCTACTATGTAATTCATACCTCACACTTTCAAGTATCTATGTGTTTCTATATATTTCAAGAATGTATTTCAACTATTACACATACTCTACATATTCCAAGTAGATAATACACACTCTACATATTCCAAGTACGAACATACTCTGTCTATATATACTTAGTGTAATATATATATATACATATATATATATTCCAAATCTTATAAGGTATGATTTTATGTGATCAATACTCATTTACATTTACTGGCATGTTAATCCTTTCTTTTACTCTATAGTCCCTTCTGCATTTCCATGCTTCCAGAATCCTGATGCCTTAAAAACTCCCTTTAAGGCAAGTCCACTTAGTTTTCCTTTGGCTAAAAATGTCTTTACCTTCATTTGTGAAGGAAATTTTTGGTCCCGAAACAAAGAAGTCCTATCATATTTTACTAGAACTAAACTGCCTTTAATAAGTAAACCAAAAAGTTCAAGTATTATCATTTGTATTAAAAACTATAAAGAAATAAGCAGATATTAGAATACAGAATAGTGTGGTAGGGTGGAGAATTAAAAAAAGATAATCTTAAAAGAGGGAGATGCTTTAGCTAAACTGTGAAGGATAAGAAGGATTTGGGCATGCGAAGAGAACTACAGAGGGAGGGAAGAACTTACTGAGGTTCTTAAAGCAGCAGAGTGCATCTAGAACTGAAAAAATGACTGAAGGTAGTGAGTGAATGGAGAGAGGCATAAGTTTGCAGTGGTCAGAGGCCTTTTCTTCAGGGTCTTGAAGGTTATGATAAACAGTTTAGAAAACAGTTGTTTATTAGGCATATTTAATAAATGAGTGAAAGTACTTTTTCTTGTAAACAAATCTCCTATTTACAAAAATGCTCTATTTAGTCCTTTTTAACATGAAGAAATACTTCATGTTCCTCATAATACAGGGAAAGCTTATTCTAGACATAGTAATAAATGTTGAAGCTCCTCATTCTTCTTAACTTTTTATCTAACTAAGGAAGCACAGAGAATCTGATATTCAGAAATGTAGAGTCAGATAAGACGAGAAACTAAATGAAGGAGCAAGGTCTTTTTCTCAATCAGAAAGGACAAATACTACTTTTAGAAAAAATATGAAAGACCTTGGAATGATCAAGGAAAATTACGGGGTATCAACTGCAGTACAACCTTCTGGGTTATTTCCATCTCTAAGTTATGTATGTAAATGAAGCTGTAAGAAAACTGAACATAAATGATAAATCATTAACTGAATGTGCCCCCTTCCCGTACTGAATTTTGTGTTTGTGTAGTCCTCATGAATAGGATTAGTGTCCTTACTCTTTTTCTGCTTTGTGAAGGTACAAGGTACAAGTAAGCTGTCTGTAGCCTGGAAGATGGGCCTCACCAAAATCTGCCCATGTTATTATACTGACTGTAGAAATCCTAGGCTCAGCAGAGCTGTGAATATAAATGTTTGTTGTTTAAGCCACTCAATATACTTTGATAAAGCAGCCTGACCTAAGACAGTGGACCTAATGTTTATTCAAATAAATGCAAATGAACTCTGGTGGGGTTGTAACTGATCATTCCCTGTGGGTATAGAGCAGCTGGGAAGCTATTGGCAAATATATTTTAGCATTCCTAATTATCTATACCTGCATGTGTGATCTCTGAATTTTCCATTGAGTTCCCACATAAGTAAAAATCTTTTACATATGTTCATTTTATATATTTATTAGATGCAGGATTTCATCTTTAAAAATTATCCCTGAGCAATTTAGATGGCTCCAACTGGGATTCCACAATTATTCACTGAACTTTGCTGCCAGAGAAGAGGTACACTTTATGGCTGGCTGAAACCTGGGCACATATATCCTTGGTTCCTGTTGTGAACTCCAAGCAGCAATAAAACTTTTGTTTTCTTTACCTGGTCCCTTGCTTGGATTTTGGTTCTGTTTTATTTCTACACACAACAAAGTATTCCTGCTGTGGCAGAAATAATCAGAAATATAGTTTAATCATTTGGAGATATCTATAAAGAAATGATACAAATCAATTCTTAAGAGAAGACAGAGAATCTGGTTTGTTAGTATTTCTCCTTTATTTCTTTTATTGTACATTTTGAGGCCAAATCAATTAAGAAGTTATGTCTTGTATGAAGGCAAGTAACTCTTTATTAGTTGACATATGAATTAATCAGAGGCTGACACTGTTATGTTACTTATGTGTCTGTGTGTCTATGTGTCTGAATATCCAGAAAATATTTACCTTGTTTTGTGAATGGAAAATGTTCTCCTATTTCTAGGGATATTTATGAATCAACTTAAACTGTGGCTTAAAGGTGCTCTGTTTTGACTGGTTTAAATAGATATATTCTTATATTTACATAAATATTTACTTTTTCTAAAATCTCCAGATAATAAAGAAGTTTAACTATATATTGATTGTGATTGCAGTACTGGTGTTTGAATGCAGGGCCCTATGCCTGCTGGGGAGCCCATACCTCTAGCCTTTTGCACTGGTTGTTTTGAGATACAGTTTTGCTTCCTGGCTGGGCATGTGTCTAGGATCAAGAGCCATCTACTTCAAGTTTTGTGTCCTAGCTGGGATGACAATTGAATGTTACTATACCTAGCATCTTTCTGTTGAGATGAAGTCTCATGGGCTTTTCTGACCTATTGGACTGGAACTGAAACCCTCCCACATAGCTTAGGGCATATTGCATCTACTGGTTGAGAAGAGGGATTGTGGACTTTTTTTGGTATGGGGGTTCAGGCTGACTTCGAACCACAGACCTCCTGTTCTCAGCCTCCTAAGTGGTTAGGATTATTAGCTAGAGCCACTGGCACCTGGCTTTTCATTAATTTTAAGAGAAAAGTTCCATTATATTACCCAGGCTAAGTCTCAAGAGTCCTTCCCCAGACTTCTGGGTAGCTGAAACTATAGGTATGTATGAACACACCTGGAAACTTAAAGTATTTAAAATGTGCCATACTAGAAAAAACATTTCTTATAATTTTAAGAATTCAGGTTCATATGGTTATGGTAATTATTTTAGTGACACTAGCTTAATAATTTTTTTTTTTTTTTTTTTTTTGGCCAGTCCTGGGCCTTGGACTCAGGGCCTGAGCACTGTCCCTGGCTTCTTCCCGCTCAAGGCTAGCACTCTGCCACTTGAGCCACAGCGCCGCTTCTGGCCGTTTTCTGTATATGTGGTGCTGGGGAATCGAACCTAGGGCCTCGTGTATCCGAGGCAGGCACTCTTGCCACTAGGCTATATCCCCCAGCCCTAGCTTAATAATTTTAGTTATAAGAAATCTCATCCAAGTTCTTTATTGTTATAGTAGTAATTTAAACACAGTCATTAAGAATCTGTGATCTGGGGCTGGGGATATGGCCTAGTGGCAAGAGTGCTTGCCTCGTATACATGAGGCCCTGGGTTCAATTCCCCAGCACCACATATACAGAAAACAGCCAGAAGTGGCGCTGTGGCTCCAGGGACAGTGTTCAGGCCCTGAGTCCAAGCCCCAGGACTGGCCAAAAAAAAAAAAAAAAAAAAAAAAAAAAAAAGAATCTGTGATCTACAGAATGTTCATGTTTTATTCTGATGCTTGCCTAAGCCTCTGTTATAAGCGCCATCAATAACTTGACAGGTTCAGAACACTAGGGAAAAGGACTACACAGCTGCTTCAGACTAATAACAGATGCTGTATGCAGGTGTCTGTAGTGATATATCATGAATAACTTTTATACTCTGCCAGTCTGAAATTCCAGAACTTGAGTGTGAAAGGTAGTTTTGTGAAAACAGGCTAATAACCCGAGATTTAGCAGGACAGAAATAACATAGGACTGTGTTTATTTGGTATATTAGCGACTAGTTTTAAATATTCTGTGACTGCATAACTCAAGATGTGCCAAATAAATTCAATGGGGCTAATATAATTCATACTCTCATGCTCACATTAAGGCAAATATGACGCAACCAGTCATTCCTTTTACTGGGGTTAGTAATGATATTTGGAGTTAGTTTGATCCCAATGGGTGGTGGTGACACCAGCATATGAAAATGGACAAAATGGCAAAATAATGAAAAAAAAAAAAAAAAGGAAAACTCATGAGATTTTTTAGATGGGAAAAAAAGTTTACCACTACCCAGTTTAGTCATCCTACATCATTGTTGCTTTACATTGTCTTTGAATTATTTTGTAATTTGGTCAGTTGTAGAGAACTTATAGCAATGTATATGTTTCTTCAGTTTTCAGGGTAAAGAACAATTACTGTTTAAGTGCAACTTTCAGTGTTTTGTAAAGATGAAAACTGAAAAGGCTGAGTGGGCAGAAGGAAATGGATATGTGTAGACATCTTTAGAGATGCAGCTATGGGTGAGTTTTTTTATCCTTGACAAAGGGAAAAGTCTGTGGATCCTAAAAGCCCCTTCTTCCACTCTGTTCAACAGGAGGTACCTGTGGCGGACCTCAGAGGATATGGCTGGGAAGTATACAGAAAGAAGACAGCTGGGGTAAAACCACAGGGGGGAAAAACAAAAGAAAAAGGCATCATTTCACATCATACATTGAAAATTACAATGATAAACCACCTATTTCCCTAACTTGAAGTTAATTTTGCTTAGCATCATCTTATGTGATTATTATGAGCTATTGTGATCATCTGCTAGGACTATCCTAGACATATACTGGTTATTACCAATGAGGGAAACCACAGAGTCTATATTTCTTTGGGTTTGGCTCACTTCACCTACTATGATTTTTTCCAAGGCTTTCAATTTCCTTATGGATGGGGCAATGTCATTCCATATATACCACGATTTCTTGATGCATTCATCTACTGAGGGGTACCTGGGTTGGTTCCATATTTTAGCTATGGTAAATTGTGCTACAATGAACATGGTTGTGCTGGTAGCTTTAGTATGGTCTTGCTTGTGATCCTTTGGGTAAACATATGATGTGAAATTATGCCTTTTTCTTTTGTTTTTCTTCCCTATGGCTTTACCCCTGCTGTCACTGTATTTGATTTTGGTACCCTGTGTATTGTGTATATATAAGGAAGGGGAACATCAAAATGGTGAGACAGGGTAAGAGGTGAACCAATGCAACAGCAATACTTATAAGACAATATGCTGTAAACCAACTGTACAACTCGGGTGGGGGGGTTGGGGAGGAGGGAAGATGGGAGAAAAATGAGGGAGGAGGTAACAAATTTGACAAGAAATGTACTCACTG
Organism: Perognathus longimembris pacificus; assembly: GCF_023159225.1. Classification (NCBI taxonomy): domain Eukaryota; kingdom Metazoa; phylum Chordata; class Mammalia; order Rodentia; family Heteromyidae; genus Perognathus; species Perognathus longimembris. The sequence continues at coordinate 35,368,297 of NC_063174.1, read as the reverse complement.
CCTTACGCATGTAACTGTAACCCCTCTGTACATCACCTTGACAATGATAATAAAAAAAAGAGAAGATAGCTGTCTAGATCATCCTAATCTCCCATGATTTCCAGTGGCCAATATACTATAATCCAAAGGAGTCCAGACCTGAAATCTAATGTGTGACTAGAATTTTCTACATGTTTCCAGTGCAAACTAGTGGCCAGATGTGTCTCCCTGATGCTTCTGTGCTGCTTAAGCCCCTCCAGGTTCCTTATGTAATTCTTAGAGGAAACAGTCCTCAGTTGTGGCTTAAATAAAATTTCTTGCCAAATCTGTAGCATAGGTGCTCAGAGTATGATTTTCCTGTAGTCAAATATATTTCATGCATATCTGAATGTATGTACTTAAAAGACTTATGTATGCTACATAATGCCTCCTTGCTCTCCCTGCTTTTTCAGTGGTTGTTCTTCAGGCTCCTGGGCTGAAGCAGATGTTCTAGCCTTGATGCTTTTCTTTCTACTTCTAAAGTACATAGAACTATTTTTGGAACTGAAACTATCGGCAGAAATTTTAGCCTGTGTGTTTTACCTCTTTCTTTCTGGCTACTCTCATCTCTACTCCAGAAGGTGAAAGGACAATTGTTAGTTCCCCGGGAATGTTTTGGGATGCTCAGGTCCTAAAATCTCTTCCTCATAAATTACATGTAGTATAAGTTAAAGCTAAATTAAATTAAAATATTTTCCTTGTAAATTAAAGGTGTGATGTATGTATCAAGCCATACAGAGAAAAGCAAATAAAGATAAACAAAAAATCCAATATGCTTAACTATATTGGCTTTATTTGTAAAGAAAACTCCTTAATATGACTGACACCTTTGTTGGCAACGAATAAGGAAGGTTCAGAAGTGTCCAGCCATTACTACAATGAGCCCCAACTACCAAGCTTGTGTGAGTGGCAAGCTTGTTTTCTCTTAGAAGTATTAAAAATGACAATTTTAGGTCTGTTAAATAGGTGTTGTCTTAAAATTAAGTTCATAAGAACAAAGATAAATACTACATGAAACAATCCTTGAGAAAAATAAAATTAACATTTGACTGGTCTTTTCAGACTTGTTCTTGTGATATTGAGAGCAATGTGATGGTGATTGAAACAGTACAAGAGGGCTGGGAATATGGCCTAGTGGTAAAGTGTTCGCCTCATATACATGAAGCCTTGGGTTCGATTCCTCAGCACCACATATATAGAAAAAGCCAGAAGTGGCGCTGTGGCTCAAGTTGTAGAGTGCTAGCCTTGAGCAAAAAGAAGCCAGGGACAGTGCTCAGGCCCTGAGTTCAAGCCCCAGGCCTGGCAAAAAAACAAAAAAAGAAACAGTACAAGAAATGTATCCAATGCCTAAAGTATGAAACTGGAACCGCTCTGTAGATCTGTTTGACAATTAAAAAAAAACAAACAAAAAACAGACTTGGTGTAAGTTATTTCTCTACTATAGTACAACCCTAGCCTTTGGATCTCATGAGAACTCTGTAGGAATTTGTTCTACCTGGGGCTAAATTCTTCTGGAAGATTCAGGAGAGACTTGGGTAGTCCTATCTGTTAGACGAATATTTACACCTACATCAACACTTCCATTCCTGGATGTACGTGGATTGAGATGCATTTCATCCCTGGATTTTGGTAGGTGAAATGTTATTCTCAATTATTCTGAAACTAAGATTTGTTAATGGACAGTAGGCATTTTCTGTTCAGGCTACTGAATTTTGACATTTGCTCTTGGTTTGCTGCCAAAGAGTCAGATTATAAATTTAGGCAGTTTTACAGCTAAGAAAGGGCAAGAACAATCACATATCATCACATATATATATATATATATATATATATATATATATACACATCTTAAACTATCAGACCCTTAGAAAGTAAGGATTTTTGTAAAATTACCATTATGGTAATAGTTATAACTTTTCAGTTTAAATAATTAATGTGAGATTGAAAAAAACACAGAAATGGATTATAGGCCAGTATAATACTTTATGATCTAATGTATTTGTGAGGTTTATTATTGTGGCAGAGAGTATTTTGCCTTAAGCTAAAACATTTTATTAAGATATAAAACCTTAATGACATTATATACATTGAAGTTTTCATAGGGCTAAACTTATACTATGGACAAATACACTTTGTCCTATAAAATCTTGCATCTGTGTAATATTTTAATTTATTATTAATTATACAAGAGGGCAAAAGGACTGCCTAATTCTTTCTTCCCTGTGTGGTAAGGTTACTAAAGGATGTGGAAAGCTTTGAAATATGTGGTAGGAGAGATAGGTCGTATTGGGAGGTCATGTTTAAATTCAAGTCAAAGGAAGACCTTGGAGCTTTATAGTGGGCATAAAAATAACATAAAAGGGAAGTTATAAATATAATAAAATTCAGTAAAAACTCCAGGGACACAGTAATAAACATACTGATAATTATGGGGCCCTTTGGGGTGTTCCCTGACCTACCCACTCTGTGTGTTCTTAATAGCCCTATGGGTATTCAGCTTTGTGGGTGCCTGGCTATAAATATCCAATGCCTCCTGACTACAGTTAACTGCCATATGAAAGGACATTAAGAAGAATACATCTTTTTTTTTTTTTGCCAGTCCTGGGGCTTGAACTCAGGGCCTGGGCACTGTCCCTGTCCCTGAGCTTCTTGAAGTTTTTAGTTTAGTTTAGGTTTATTTTTGTTGCTGTTGTTGGTCGTGGGGCTTGAACTCTGGGCCTGGGCACTGTCACTGAGTTGTCACTCTACCACTTGAGCCACAGCGCCACTTCCTGTCCCTGAGCTTCTTTTGCTCAAGGCTAGCATTCTACCACTTCAACCACAGTGCCACTTCTGGCCTTTCCTGTTTATGGGGTACTGAGGAATTAAATCCAGGGCTTCATGCATGCTTTGCAAGCAAGGAAGAGTATATCTTATGAGCCCCATTTTTCATACCTTTTCTCCCATAGATACACCCCCTGATGTGATGATGACATCAGCACGACTGATACCTTCATTCAAGGCATTGAGTAAGTCATCTGGGCTGGAAAAAATAAAGACAAATAATTTAACACACAAGATAAATGTTTTAGCTATAGTGCTAACTTATAAACTACTTTATCTACCTGATCAGTGTGCATTAGCATAAGTACAGTCATATATCCTGTGTGAAGTGGGAATCAGAAGACACTCTGCCCAAAAGTGACTCATGATGCTTCTGCAGGGTCTTTGGTTCTAATTACATAGCACAATGAAGGGAGACAATGAGGTGTTGTAGGATGTCTATCTTGATTTGGCTTGAACTCGGGACCTAGGCACTGTCCCTGAGCTTTATCTTTTCTTTTTTTTTTGTTCAAGTCTAGTATTCTACTACTTGAGCCACAGTTCCACTTCTAGTTTTTTTTTTGGGGGGGGGGGGGGTGGGGGGCGCTTAATTGGAGTTAAGTGTCTCAGGAACTTTCCTACCCAGGCTGGCTTCAAACCACAATCCTTAGATCTCAGACTCCTAAGTAGCTAGGATTATAGGCATGAGCCATAGGTAATATCCTAGGTTTTAGTACTGAAAGTCCTATGTCCTCAGAAATCCAAGGCACACAAGGACAGTTTGTCACTCCAGGTGTTGGAAAGATCATATAAGATTCTTTAGAGTGAATGACTCAAGTGAGGTCCTGAGAAGTGTCTGGATCTTGATAGAAAGGAATAGGAAAGTTTTTCAAGTAAGAGAATCTACACTAGCCAAAGTTAGAAATTTTGACCAAGCTTGTGGCATTTCTAGATCAATGTGGACAATGACTAGAAATTACTGTGACAGGTAGGACAACACATAATTTTGGAGGAATCTCAAGTTCACAACAGAATATGGAATTCATCTAATAAGAAATGAACAGTGGAGCTCTAGAAATATGAAGCCAGTAGATGTTTACTGAGAAGAGAAAGGATAAAGAAAAAAGGAGAAGAAAGGCAGAGACTATATGACCTATTCTGAGATGGTAAAAGGACAGAATGAGGGCTCTTGGTAGTGGTTCATGTGGTAGAGCCTTTGTTAAACAGGTGAAAGGACCTAGGCTCAATCTCCTGTTCTGAAACAAAAACAAAAAAGAAGAGATAATGAATATTAAGGTTTGATACTCTGGATATTCCTGACAGTAACATGTAGGTGTATTACTCCCTTTGATGGTACATTTCAAAGGCATGAAGAAAAGAGATAGAAAGAAATCAAGAGGATGATGGATCTTATCTTTAGATTATAAGAAGGATTTCAAGGGATTGCTTGAGAATAAACAAAATGTCAAGCATCAGAACTCAAGAAGGGACAGGATGTACGTGAGTAGCTGAATGAGATTGTTTAATCACTACTTTAAATCCATATAGAGCAATGTAACCCATACTTGGTATTTCTCTTCAACTGTAAGAGTGTAGAGAAGGTACCTTTGAGGTATTTATATCCAGTCTATTCTTGTTTACTAAGAAGTTACATAGGAGGAAAAGTGTGTTTATTTTCCTTAGCACTCCTTCACTGCTATTTGCCTCTCTTCTTTAGGGATATCTAACATGGACATCAGAAAAGGGAGGAAATAAGAGAAGCACTCCAAGCACAGAATCTTACAGAATGTGATTTATGTGCATATTCATTTAGGATATCATTAGTAAAATGCAATTTTGTGCTTACACAGATACTTGTTAATTTCATCAATCTTAAGTGATTTCATGACACTGATTCTACAGGATTATTGTAAAATCAATAAAAAATAACAGTGACATGCCCATCATTATGGAACTAATCTTTGCAGGTAGATGAAATCTTAACTGTTATGACTGTAATTACACTTTTCAGTGACTTTTTTACTCATTGTTTTTATATTACCCAGGTAATTTTTTGTTTTGTAAAAGTGTGACACATTAATTGTCAACATGGAATTTCTTAATTTGCAGAAATAAATTATGAGGAATTTTGTTTCAGAACCTTACTACTATGATTTATCATGTTTAAAAGAATGTGCTCAGTGCTATTTTTACTCTGTGGTTAGTAGATTAATAACTTACTGCATGTCAAGTTGTAAGTATCACCCTGTCCAGCATATAACTGGGCTTATCGCCCAGTCCTTTTGTGCCCTCTCTTTGTCCCCCTCTCTAACTCTACTTTCTGTTGAATACTTCTCATGTCTGAAGATCTGCCCAGAGATTGTAGTTTTCTAGAGATTCAAGTAACACATTTACTCATGCTTATGTTCCATATTAGTTCCTTATTTATTACTTCAAAATAAACTTGTGAGGTATATTGAATGGGTATTATTATGTCCAAAGTAGAAAGGCTCAACAGAACTCCGTAGCATTTTTTTTCCCCAATTTGCCTAATCAGAATTTCAAGCCATATGATTTGTGATGAAAGCAAGATTCTCTTGAGATGGACCCTTAAGCAAAAATATATAAAATAAGACTTGCTGAGGCCATAAGTGGGAATTTATCTGGGATGACCAGAAGATGACTGTTGGTGTAGAGGTACTCATATAATTCTAGGGAATGAACCAACATAATTCTGAATTTTAAATTTATATGGAAACAAGGGTTATGACAGCAAAAAGTAAGGGCTTGTCCAGTCATAAATTTGCTTTACTGGGGCTGGGAATATGGCCTAGTGGCAAGAGTGCTTGCCTTGTATACACAAAGCCCTGGGCTCGATTCTCCAGCACCATATACAGAAAATGGCCAGAAGTGGCGCTGTGGCTCAAGTGGTAGAGGGCTAGCCTTGAGCAAAAAGAAGCCATGGACAGTGCTCAGGCCCTGAGTCCAAGCCCCAGGACTGGCCAAAATAATAAATAAATAAATAAATAAATTTGCTTTACTTTTAGGACTAAACTTTTTTTTTTAAATTTTTTTTATTATTAATTAAGCAAAAAAATTTTTTTTACAAGGTGTTGTGCACCGAGGGTACAGTTACATAGTAGGGCAGTGTGTACATTTCTTGTGATATCTTACAACCTGTTTTTCCATCCCTTGTCTAGGTCAGGTAGACCCATATGCAATTTACAATGTATCAAGCACATATGCAGTAGGACTAAACTTTTGAATTATAAAATATTTCCACAATTAAACCACCTTGTAGGCTAATAAACTATAGTAAAAGGTAAAACAAGATAGTATAGTATTTACCTCTCACATTTCCAAAATGGTAGTATTTAACCATGTTTGTTTCAAATTTCCTCCCCAGATTTTAACAAAAATTGAACACTGGGTGCTGGTGGCTCACACCTGTGTCCTATACTCAGAGGGCTGAGATCTGATGATCACAGTTCAAAGCTAACCCTGGCAGGAATGTTCATGAGACTCTTATCTCCAATTAATCACCAGAAAGCTGGAAGTGGCACCGTGGTTCAAAGTGGTAGAGTGCTAGCCTTGACCAAAAGTGCTCAGGGACAGTGCCCAGTCCAGAATTTAAGCCCCATGACCAACAAAGACAAACCAAACAAAAACTGAGTTTGCTTCCTAAAACTAGGATATTAGTCTAAATAATGATAAGGGGTAATAAACATGTAATGACTATAATCATGGATCTTGAAGGAAAACCATGATTTTTCTCAGTTTTATTAAATAGAGAGTAAAATATATTAATTATTTCAAGGACAGAGACTTAAAAAAAGTATAATACATAGCCAGCTGCCAGGGGCCTATAATCCTAGGTACTTTTTTTTTTTTTTTTTGGCCAGTCCTGGGGCTTGGACTCAGTGCCTGAGCACTGTCCCTGGCTTCTTTTTGCTCAAGGCTAACACTCTGCCACTTGAGCCACAGCGCCACTTCTGGCCATTTTCTGTATATGTGGTGCTGGGGAATCGAACCCAGGGCCTCATGTATATGAGGCAGGCACTCTTGCCACTAGGCCATATCCCCAGCCCTTAATTTTTTTTTTTTGTAATCCTAGGTACTTAAGAGGCTGAGATATGAGGATCATTGGGTTGAAGCCAGCCTGGGTAGACAAATTTGAAAGAGTCTCCAGCAAAAAAGCTGGACTGGAGGTATGACACAAGTAGTAAAACATCAGCTTTGAGTGAAAAAAGCCACATGAGAGCATGAGACTATGAGTTCAAGCCCTGGTAATATAGCAAAGTACCATCTTAGGAGGTGGAGATTCAACTACTATTGCTTGAGACTGAACTACTGTACTCTGGGTATCTCAAAACAAGGAACAATCATGGCTGAGGGAGACACAGAAAAGTCTGCCACACCATCTGGGTGGCAGAAAGCCACAAGAAATGTTCATAAAAAGATGGTCTGATGTGGAGCTACTGAGAAGTTTAAGCACCAAGCCTAAGTCTGACAAAGACCTTAGCCTCTGTGATATGGTTTATTGTCAAGAGGTGAGGGGAGAGTGTGGGACAGTCTAGATCTCACAAATAATGCACTTTCCCTAGCTTCCCATGCCCCTTTCCCACTACAGGGTCATGAATGGATTTGTGGAGTCTGAATGCACTAGATAAAATGTCATCTGGACAAGAGTCATCCAAGAAACTTCATAACTAAATAATACTATGGATTTAATAGACAGCTACAGAATGTTCTAAGAACACACATTTTCTTAGTAGCCCACGAAACTTTCTCAAAAGAGATTATATTTTAGACCATAAGACAAATATGTGAATAGTAAAATACCTTCCTGTATTTTATTAGCTCACATTTGACTGAAATTAAATCAACAGTAAGGCAAACTACAGAAGATACTGAAATATATGGAGACTTAGCAACACAGTTTTGAATCATTCAAGAAATAAGGGGAGGGCTGGGGATATAGCCTAGTGGCAAGAGTGCCTGCCTCGGATACACGAGGCCCTAGGTTTGATTCCCCAGCACCACATATACAGAAAACGGCCAGAAGCGGCGCTGTGGCTCAAGTGGCAGAGTGCTAGCCTTGAGCGGGAAGAAGCCAGGGACAGTGCTCAGGCCCTGAGTCCAAGGCCCAGGACTGGCCAAAAAAAAAAAAAAAAAAAAAAAAAAAAGAAAGAAAGAAATAAGGGGAGAGGGAATAAAACAATTCCTAGAACCAAATGTAAATGAAAATACTATTTGTCAGAATCTGTGGGACATGGAAAAGTAAGTGCTAAGACGAAAGTTTATAGTTATGAATACCTACATTAAAAAAAAACAACAAAAATTTCAAATAAATTACCTAATAAGGTACTACCTTAAGCTCTTAGAAAAAGAGCAAGCCAAACCGCAAATTAGCAGATGGAGAGAAACTAAAGATCGGAGCAGAACTGGAGAGTAAAAGGAACAATACAAACATCAAATAAAACACACTTAGAGAAAGATACAGACTACAAAATTAGAGACAAAAAGGGGCTATTATAACAAATATTAATAAAAATCAGATGATCATTTGCAAACACTTCAAAAGTTTGTATTCTAATAAACTTGAAAATGCTGAAGAAATATGTTTTCAGAAATATATGATCTACACAGTTGAAACCAACAAGATACCAATCATTCAAGCAGACCTACAACAAACTGAAATTGAAGCAGTAATAATGAGTCTTCCAACAAAGAAAAGCCTAGCACTGGTCAGTTTCTCTAGCAACTCCTACTAGACTTTTAAAGGAAGAACTTAACAACAATGCTTTTCAAACTATTCAATAAAATAGAAAATGAATACTGCCAAATTCATGAAGATACCCTGAGATTATTGCCAAATAAAAACACAATAAAAAAAAAGATTATAGGTCAGTTTTCCCTGATGAAGATCAGGGAAAGAGCTTAAGTAAAGATCTTAAGATCATGAAGATCTTAAGTAAAATACCTGTTAGCTGAGTTAAAATAATACATTCAAAAGATCATATATCACGATCATGTTGGTTTTACTCCAGGGATACAAGGATGGTTCAATACACACAAACCGATAAACATAATATTGTGCTTAGAAAGGACAAAAATCACATGGCTATCTTAATTGATGCAGGAGAAATCTTTAACACAATTCAACATGCCTTCAAGATGAAAGTCTTGACGAAATTAGGAACAGAGTGAACACACCTCAACTTAATGAAGGCTGTGTACAATAAACCTATTCTCAACATCATATGAAATGAAAAACAAACAAACAACTGAGGCCATTTCTTCCAAAGTGAAGAACTATGCAAGGGTTCCCACTCTCTCTGCTATTACTCAATATAGCACCTGAATTCTTAGCTAGAGTAGTAAGGCAAGAAAAAGAAATAAAAGGATACTAGTCGAAAAAGAAGAATTCATATGATCACTTGTTGCTGACAACATGATCTTATATTTAAAAGAACCTAAAAACTGTTAAAAGATCAAAATAACAACAAAAAGACCCTCTTAAATCTGATAAACACCATTGGCAAAGTCACAGGACAAAAAAATACCAGCATGAAAAAATTAATGATTTTTTTTTTTGCCAGTCTTGGGGCTTGAACTCAGGGCCTGAGCACTGTTCAGGTCTTCTTTTTGCTCAAGGCTAGCACTACCACTTGAGCCACAGCGCCACTTCCAGTCTTTTCTGTTTATGTGGTACTGAGGAACCAAACCCAAGGCTTCATGCATGCAAGGCAAGCACGCTATCGCTAAGCCATATTCCCAGCCCCAATTAATGAAGTTTCTATTTACCAAATAATTAGCAGGCCAAGAAAGAAATCAGGAAACAAATCTCATTCATAATAGCTTAAAAAATGTCTAGAACAAAACCAAAGGAGGTAAAAGGTGTCTAGAGTGAAAAGTATAAAACTTTGAGAAAAAAAAACTGAAGAAGACAGTAAGAGAAGGAATGACATGCTTTCATGGATTGCCAGAATTAATTTTGTGACAATGCCTATACTAGAAAGCAGTCTACAGACTCAATAAAATCTCTATCAAATCCTACTGTTAATCCTCATGGAAATAGAGAAAAAAAATCCTAAAATTGACACAAAAGCACTTCGGAAGATTGACCCTGAAAAGCCAAAGCAGTCCTGAGTAACACAAACAACACTGCAGGTATGACAAAACTGGTGTCCAAATATACTATAGAGCCTTAGTAACAAATATAGCACCATAGACCAACAGAATAGAAAAGGAAACCTAGAAATAAACCCACATAGTTATAGCCATATGCTCTTCAACACAGTGTCAAAAATGTATGTTGTGCTCAACAAATAGTGTTGGGAAAAATGGATATCCACGTTCCAACTGTAATTCGATCTCTGTCTCTGTCCCAGTTACAAAATCAGTACATGGTGAATCAAGATGATGGTAATACTGAAACAATACAGTTCTATAACTTTATATAACAGTTACATAAACAATGACTATTTCTTCTACACATATAGATTGACCCAAGGAAGGGAAATTGACTTGAGGTTGGTGATATGATACTATTTTGTAAATCATACTCTTCTTACTCTAACCTTTTGAATATTAGAAATATTTAACTTAAGTGAAAAAAATAGAAACCACAACATTCATCTTCAACTCAGGGATATGGTGCCAATAAAAATAGTAACACCCTCCCTAGAATTCTAATGTAATCTCATGTCAAAAAAGCACAAATTTAACAGACAGGTATAAAAAGGAGTAAGAAGTTTATCTTAAAGTAAATCTAACAGGATGAATATGACTTTCTCAAGACTATATATACTTCCTGTGAAGGGAGCATTACATTCTCTTCAGAATATGACATTTTTTTCCCAGCTCTGCAAATCAGCAATTCTGATTGCATAGAGATCCCACTTCATTAAGACTCTTTTGGTTTTTAAAATTTTTCATCAGCCTTAAATGACTATAATCCTGATCTGGCATAAAAATCTTTTTGCTTTACCATGAAGTCTGCTGCAAAATTCAAGACCAAGATAGAACCTTTACCAAGTTTAGGATTTATAAATTTCAGAGTATTCAGAATGCAAATGCATTTTTATTTTAAAATATTTAATATAAACACACAGATGGACAGCAGCTGCTAATTAGTTTTCTGTTTCATCTGTTATACCAACTGCAAGCTGTATCATTTTAAGTTGAATGAAGATGACAACTATACAGGAGAAAAAGTTCTAGGGTTTTGTAGATTAAAGAATAGTAGCAGTTAATCATACCATAAAACAAAAGATAGCTGGAGAGACATACTAATTAGTATCAAGTGTTTACTTCATGCATGGAATAAATTATGTATAAGATACAGTCATCATTTTGGCCATTTTCAGTTTCATTGGGTGATCTAGTACTATGGAGCCATAAAAAAGAGAAATATGGTGCCAGCCTATAATTTAACAAGCTATACAGGTAAAATGTGAAAAATTTTATTTTAAGAAAATGAATGAAGTATGCCATATAATTTATTGAATTTGAAAATATAAAAATGAAAGCACATATATTAATTAAAACTAAAATACATGTGAGACAATGGTCAGAATTGATGTTGGGTAATTAGTCACTGAAGAAGCCTCTCACTGACAGTAGGAAGAAGCCTACGTTGTTAAAAATGTTCATTAAAGTAGGAAGAATATTCTTTTTTAATTACTAGAAATAGAGAATACAGAACTTTGCTGATAAATGATCAGAAGACACATATATTGTGCTGACTCAAAAACTAAAAATTTTTATTTTGAGCATAAAGCATGTTATTCTATCAGGGAAGCAGGCAGTTTGTAAAGATGACAAGAACGAATTAAATTGCAATTTAAATTCTCCCTGATTACAAAATTCTCCTTTAAGAATATTAGGTAGGCATTAAGAAGTTAGGACAAATTTAGGTCATAAATTTGAAGCTGTAAGCTACTGGCTTTGGCCAAATACTGTGAAATCTATCTTGATAATTCTGGCTGAATGTGCCAGTTTAATAAGAACTAATTTACTACCTCAGTACTTGTTAATCTTCTACTTCACGCTTTAATGTGAAGAAGCAGCTTCACAAATTGGCAGCATCAAGAGCAAGCAGGTAAGATCCAGAACACCAATCTATGACAGAGCCAAGTAAGACAAACATGATTCTAGTGGGGCAAGCTTTTGTGAAGCCGTTTTCCAGAAGGAAATTATGAGAATTTAATTATGAGAAGTTTCTAGTTCTTCAGCAGTTGGGAAGCTATAATGCTGAGCTCTTTTACAGCTGAGATATAATTCAAAAAGTTTACTAGTTAACTCGTCTTAGGAATAATATGAAGTCAATAGTGAACTTTGTTTAAAAAATTTTCCCAAGTGGATTGTGTATTAGGACCACAACAATTATAGTCCAGAGGTAAATGAGTAATAATATCTAGTTAAGCCTGAGAGGGCAGTGATCTAATTTTTAAAGTTTAAATCTATTTGGAATTTTCCTCATTTCCTCTCCCTATTCTAAATGAGATAGTCCTTCAAAGTGCATAAACTCTCACAAATGTGTACAAATTTGGAATATTTGACTGGATTAGTTTAATATTCAAAGTAGGGACATAAGATAGGGAATCAGTGGCCTAAAGAATTAGGACAGAAAGCCATGAGGATATTTAGGGAATGAATAAAGCCAGAGAACTTCAAAGGCAAAGAAAGCACATATTGCAAATGGAAGATAAAGATGTAGAAGCAGTGTGTTGTTAGGAAGGGATATAAAATTGTGGTGAAGTGGCCTAACAGCTAAATTTTGTATGCATTTTACTGATGCTTACATATACAAATCATCCAGGTGGTCTTATCTTTTTTTTTTTTTTTTGGCCAGTCGTGGGCCTTGGACTCAGGGCCTGAGCACTGTCCCTGGCTTCTTCCCGCTCAAGGCTAGCACTCTGCCACTTGAGCCACAGCGCTGCTTCTGGCCGTTTTCTGTATATGTGGTGCTGGGGAATCGAACCTAGGGCCTCGTGTATCCGAGGCAGGCACTCTTGCCACTAGGCTATATCCCCAGCCCCCAGGTGGTCTTATCTTGATGAAGATCAATGCTAATTCTGTTTAGTTCTATGTAGTATATAGTAGCAGCCTTCTATGTAGTAACCTTCACATTTTCCTCTTAATTTGATCTTTCTTTTTAACTTGCATCCAAATACGTATATTCAGTAATCAATATGTATATTCTTTTTTTTTTTTGGCCAGTCTTGGGCCTTGGGCTCAGGGCCTGAGCACGGTCCCTGGCTTCTTCCCGCTCAAGGCTAGCACTCTGCCACTTGAGCCACAGCGCCGCTTCTGGCCGTTTTTCTGTATATGTGGTGCTGGGGAATCGAACCTAGGGCCTCGTGTATCCGAGGCAGGCACTCTTGCCACTAGGCTATATCCCCAGCCCCAATATGTATATTCTAATTCAATAATGGGTAACTCAGAATTCATAGCAGATGTGTGATTGAATTTACTATAACCTTGATAGTGCCTGTACTCCATGGACCTACAGCTTACATCAACTGGGAACTTGTTAGAAATGCAAGATCTCAGGCCATTGGATTTGCTGAATCATAGTCAGATTTTTCACTAAGACTGAGTAATCCTTACAGGTAAATGTGATTTCCTGGTCACCTGACTAAACAACAAACAATTCATATTGTTCTTTTTACTTCCATTGTCTACCATTAACCCATCTGATACATCTCAAATTATCTATCTTTTTTTTTGCCAGTCCTGGGGCTTGGACTCAGGGCCTGAGCACTGACTCTGGCTTCTTTTTGCTCAAAGCTAGCACTCTACCTCTTGAGCCACAGTGCCACTTCCGGCTTTTTCTGTTTATGTGGCATTGAAGAATCGAATCCAGAGCGTCATGCATGCTAGGCCAGCACTCTACCACTGAGCCACATACCACTGAGCCTCAAATTATATCTTTAAGACAATGTGGTTTTTTTTTCTTCATATTTAAATGATTTTGGATTCCTATCTAGATTGAAAACCCTTTTAAAACATGATTTTAATTTTCTACTAATTTACCTGTATTCCTTCAGTCTGGCTTGATTGAGTAGCATTTCATTTACTCTTTTTCTTTTTTAAAACTTCTTTGTCTTTGTTCACTTTTCCCTTCTTGGATTAACACATCCTCTTTTTCTGTCTAAATCCTCTAATTCTTCAAGTTCTTGATGGAATTGCACGTTTATAAAACATTCTTGGGCTGGGAATGTGGGCCTAGTGGTAGAGTGCTTGCCTAGCATACACAAAGCCGTGGGTTTGATTCCTCAGCACCACATATACAAGAAAAAGCCCGAAGTGGTGCTGTGGCTCAAGAGGAAGAGTGCTAGCCTTGAGCAAAAAGAAGCCAGGGACAGTGCTCGGGCCCTGAGTTCAAGCCCCAGGAAAAACAACAACATAAACAAAAACAAAAAGCCTTCTCATTCCATTCCACAGTGCTTCTGTTCTTCTGATACAGTATGTAATATCTTGAGCTTGGCTCAATCTAAATAGTGAGCCTTTTTATTTTTGAGTGCAAGAGAGGGCTTGCTAAGTAAGAGCTCTACCAGCTGACCCATGCAGCTAGTTCTCTTAATTTTTTTTCAGATGGGGTCTTGTGCTTCTCCTGGGGCTGGCCTTGGGCACTATAATCTTCTAACATCTACCAAGTGAGTAGCTGGGACCCTAAGTATGTACTAGCATACCTGGCTTGTTTTTAAAATAGGGTCTCATTAATTTTTGCTAAAGATAAGCCCTAAACCACTGGCCTTCTATCTCCACTTCTGAAGAAGCTGGGATGACAGGTGTGTATTACCATATCTATCAAATTTTTGCCTGGAGCAGACCTCAGACTACCTTCAACCTATGCTTCTTGCCTAGCAGAGATCCCAAGTACATGTTGGTTGAGATGAGATACAATGAATATTTTGCTGGCCTCAAATCATGATTATCCTGATCTTTGCTTCTTGAATAGCTAGAATTACAGGTGAGAGCCACTACACCAAACACCTAAACCTTTTTAGATAACAAGAACAGACTGTTACTCCTTAGACTAGTGTCAGGATCTCTGTGGTTTAACTTTGTATTTTCAATAGTTGTTGACCTAAATTAATAGCAGACCTGTGGCTAAACTGACTACAACCTTGCTACTTCCTATGATCTACAAACCAGCAGCTTCATACCAACTGGGAACTTCTTAAAAAAGCAAAATCTGTATCTGAGGGCATTCTTGAGCTATTTCTTTTCCTGCTTTAAACACAGGACAGAGTTTCTCCCTATGACTCTGCTAGTTTCTCTGGAGAGCTTCTCCCAGAGGGTGCTGTATAATAATACCATGTGTTCTTATTAGCAAAGGGCTACATGGGAAGAGGTAGAATGCAGAGGGAGGCAACCTTCTGAGTCTCAACAGGCTGTAGAGTAAATGTAACTTGTCTTTTTTTCTAGTACACATTTTCATAAGAATAGTTATAAATTCTTTCCTCCCACAACCCACCTCTGTGTTCTAAAGCATTCATTTTGGGCTTTTTTAGTATAATATTCTAAGACTGAGGAAGCCTAGATTTATATAAATCTCTTTTTAAAAATGCTCTCAGTTTGATATTAGGTATTGCTATCAAATAAAAGTACATACAATAGACATTTGCACATTTCTGAGTTGTCTATTTCTAGTTTATTGTTCTTTATGCTGTTTTCAAGATATGTTTTGGACTTAAATATAATACTAACACTAATTATTAGGAAACATGGGCACAATTCAAGAGTGGACTCCCATACAATTTAACCTACCATGAAAGCCTTTCAATAGTGTTCTGGCTTTAGAGAAATATAATGTCAATATGTATATTATGTTAGGCACCTTTAATAAAATACAACACTGGGCATAGTAGCCTAGGCACTTGAAAGGCTATGATGAGTTCAAGTGAGTTCTAGACCATGTTGAACTGCACAGCAAGACTTTGGTCTCAAAAACATCAAAGCAAAGCAAACCAAAACCATAGTGTAACAACAAAGTAAGATTGGACAGAATATAATTCAGAACAGTGTAGGATGAAAAAGATTGTTTAAAAAAAAGTTCCTTTTACTGTATGTGTCTTAGAGCTTGTTGACAGACTTGGAGGCAAAGATATACTATCACTAGGTGAGAATTATTACAACTGAATCTGGCGAGCTTGTTTCCTGCAGTTTTAGGGCTGCTTGCCCTATCTATCCTTGAACTTTCAAAAGTTTCAAATTCATCTGATTTCCTCTCAGAAGCTGATTTTTGTGTTCTTTGAAAGTCTGAGCTGGTTTCTGGTAGCCGATGCCTATAATCCTAGCTATAGGATGCTGAGATTTGATGATCGAGGTTTGAAGCCAGCCCAGGCAGTAAAGTCTGTGAGACTCATTTTCTTTTCTTTTTTTTTGGCCAGTCCTGGGGCTTGGACTCTGGGCCTGAGCACTGTCCCTGGCTTCTTTTTGCTCAAGGCTAGCACTCTGCCACTTGAGCCACAGCGCCACTTCTGGCCATTTTCTGTATATGTGGTGCTGGGGAATCGAACCCAGGGCCTCATGATTTTGAGGCAGGCACTCTTACCACTAGGCCATATCCCCAGCCCTGTGAGACTCATTTTCAATTAACCAGAGAAGGCTGAAGTGGAGGAGTTGCTCAAGTGGTAGACCACCAGCCTTGCGTGAAAAAGCCAAGTTAGGGGGCTGGGAATATGGCCTAGTGGCAAGAGTGCTTGCCTCCTACACATGAAGCTCTCGGTTCGATTCCCCAGCACCACATATATGGAAAACGGCCAGAAGGGGCGCTGTGGCTCAGGTGGCAGAGTGCTAGCCTTGAGTGGGAAGAAGCCAGGGAAGGTGCTCAGGCCCTGAGTCCAAGGCCCAGGACTGGCCAAAAAAAAAAAAAAAAAAAAAAAAAAAAAAAAAAAAAAAGCTAGAACTTTAGACCCTGGGAAATGGTGCTGTGGCTCAAGTGATAGAGTGCTAGCCTTGAGGTGAAGAGCTCAGGCGTAGGGCCCAGGCCCAGAGTTCAAGCCCTACACCTACCTCCATCACTACCACCAACAAAAAAACCCCCAAGAGAACTTTAGATTGTGAGTTTAAGACCCAATACTAGCGCGCGCGCACACACACACACACACACACACACACACACACACACACACACACACACACACACACACACAGCCATGCCTTCATCAAGACAGGTTTTAGATACTTAACAGGAACATATATGAAAGGACAGGTTACTGTTCAGGTCTAAATTCAGTAGATCCATTCTATTCATTTTCTCAGGCTAGGGCCCTTCATACAGGGCAATTTAGACAATGGCTTCATCAGCATGGACTCTAAGATAGTTTGTTATTTAGCTATGAACTTCTTTAGAGCTAAACACCCAGGTAGATACAAATGTTGAAGACTTAAAAGAAAAACGGTGCTTAAAATGCACCAAACAATTTTTCTAATGTCTTTAAGAAGAAAAATATAAGGAGGAAGAAAAGACCTTTAAAGTTACCAGTATGATGCTGTCTCTGTGGAAGGTTTGTGCTGTGTCTACTTTATATCTAAGATAGCTTTGATAGAGTAGGTTGTTAAAGCATTCTTTGTGAGTGGCAGGGCAGGGCCTCTTCAAAAGCACATTTGATCCAGGGACCTATGCACAATAAGCATAAGCTTTACCAAGGGACAAGGTGGTGATAAGTAAGAAAGAGGCAATTATGGTGACTGATACATCTTGGTATATCACTGAGATTGATCTAGTTTTGTCTCAGTCAGGCTGATGTTTGAGTGTTATTAAAAGCAGCTACCTTTCTAAGTAAAATGGAAATAGTGTCTCGCAGGAATGGCCGAGTGTTGTATGGTAGCAGGCTGATTAGAAAGCAGAGACTTTCTTTTGATTACATTAACACACCACTGGAGATTCCAGAAATGTCTAATGAATTCACTGGAGGGCTGAGATAATTTGGCAGATGGGGCACGATGGGTCTTAAAGATAGTTTTTATAGTCAATGTGCATTCCTTTGTATTTTTAAGTGTGTAAAACTAGGATAAACTTGTGTTAATAAAGATACAAAAACAATGTAAAGGTTCTAGCAAATCACAGTACATAGGTGTCAAAGAATGAGGTTATACTAACTGTGATAATCTCTCAGGGTTCTCAGTTATGCTTTTCTTGAAACAAGCAACAGTTTGACTGGAGTAACACTATTTTTAGTCTCACTGGGGTAAAAATAATTATACATAAAAACAACCCTGTAAACTCAACACATTGATAGAAAAGTAAAATATTTCTCTCAATAAAAATTTTAGAATTACATTTGTAAAAATTAAATTAGCAACCACTCTACTACTTATACTCTGAAACTTCATATTTATATAATAACTTTTCAAAATAAGATGCCATACTTACTTGTCTCCCACAATTCCCAAGTTGATTGTGGGGTAGCCATGTTCCTGAATTGTTGCTAGGAGGGTTGAACGATTACTGTCTCGAATCTTTCCTGGTAAGAGGTCATCTTCAGGATTTAGCAGCTACAAAGCCAAAAAATAAAAAATAAAAAAACAAAAAACGACCCCAAAACAATAAAATTATTAAAACAGTGTTGTCTATTTCTAATAGAAAAGATGTATTTTTACTTTTCTTCTATCACCTGCAACAGTTTCAGGCATGTAGGAGGGCAGAGGCTCAAAAGATCATCGAATAAGTATTGGAAGTAAAGAAGAATGAGAAAATGTCACCACAAAGTTAAAAAAATGCAGAAATTTCAATTGTGATTGAACAGTAGGCCAAAGATCACAGCAATTTCAGCTATAATTTGACAATAATGCTACGGAGATATTGACCCCTATGAGTAATTGGATTTTGTCCAACTAAATAAACAACTATTTTTCTCCCAGTTTTCCAATTTAGGTTTCAATAATAACATCTAAGGTAGAGATTGTATGACATGATATTCTCAGGTCTAAAGAGAATAATGAATAATCTTTTTCTTTCAAGCTTTCTAGAATTTTTTTTTCTGAAGTCAGATCAATAGCATTAAAAAAGACATTAAACCTCTCTAAGAGAAACAAATGTTTTGTTTCTGAGACTAACAAACTTAGACAAGCAATACTTAGCTCCACACATGAAGACCAGTGAGATGGATACCAGCATTTATTCGCTGAGATTGTCTCATGACCTTTTTTTTGCCAGGGCTGGCCTCAAACTTTGATCCTCCCATCTCAGCCTTCTGAGTAGCTAGGATGACAGATGTGTGCCACCACACCGGCTGGCAAGTCATTATAATTTACAAAGGCAAAGGATCTCTAACTTCATCAGAAGGAATACAGTGCCTGTATGCTACTTTTTTTTGGTTCTTTTTGTATAGGAGTGATTTCTTTCCCATTCATGTTTCCTCTCTGTCATTTTGTTGCAAACAGTTCTAGGAATAACAGAGTCAATGGAGTCACTGGAGCATGAGTAATTTATGTGCAAATGGACAGGAAGAAGTAATATCTGGTTAAATGATGGTGTGGGATCTATAACTCATTTTCAATAATTTTGAAGAAAACACAGAATTAAGTGTCAGATTGTAAGGCTGGATATACTAATATAAATATGAACAGAAACTGAAGTTTTCTTCTTTACAACTGAATCTTATTTTCTATTGTCATATACTTCCATCATGTTGGAAATTACTACTAAAATTTAGTACAGCTAAAATACACAAGAGTGAAAAAATGTAGTGTCAAACAAAATAACTTTGAAACTTGTGTTAGGTACCACAAATTAAATTTCAACTTTCTGTTTCTCATATTATCAAAATGATATCCCCTCAGCTTTCAAATATTCAACTTTTGAATCTTCTTTTTTGTTCTTTTTGTTTTCCATTCTTTTCCCAAATACTTTAATCATTCACAACAACCTTTTTTTGTTTTTAAGTACTGGAGTTTAAACTTGCCTTGTGGGGCTGAGAACATGGCCTAGTGGTAGAGTGCTTGCCTTGAATACATGAAGCCCTGGGTTTGATTCTTCAGCACTACATACACAGAAAAACCCAGACGTGGAGCTGTGCCTCAAGTGGTAGAGTGCTAGCCTTGAGCAAAAAGAAGCTAGAGACAGTGCTCAGGCCCTGAGTCCAAGGCCCAGCAATGGCAAAACAAAAACATAAACAAAACTTGTCTTGTACTTGCTAAGAGTACTCTACCACTTGAGCCATGCCTCTCTTGGTTTTATTACTTTTCAGTTAGTCTCCCTTTCTGTCCCTCTCTCTTTTTCTCCCTCTTCACTCTTTTTCACTTGGGGTTAGCTTTGAATTATGAGCTCCTACCTACAGCCTACTGAATAGTAGGGATTATAGGTATGCATCATCATGCCTAGATTGTTTGTTTAGATAGAAGTCTCACTAAACATTTTACCTGGGCTGGTCCTGATCCAAAACCCTTTCCATCTCTGTCTCCTGAATAGCTGAGAATAGGAGTATGAATCACTGGGCTGGGCCCAGGAACATTTAAATTTCTTTCTTTCTTTACCCTTCATTTTCATTTATTGTCTTACTAGTCTGACCCCAATTTCACATTAAAAGTTTATGTTCTCAGTTCTAGGCTTTCACTATTTTATATGAATTTCTGTAAAAGTTTTATAGTTTACCCTCTTGCTCTTTTTTATGATACAAATCAATTTGTAGACTGTACTATTAGTTGCACAACTGTAGTAAGCCATGACAGAGAATTTGAACTACCTTAAATCAGTGGGTTTTTTTTTCTTGGGGGGGGGGCGTGGTACTGAGCTTTGAGCTCAGGGCCACATGCTTGTTAGGCAGGTGCTCTACCACTTGAGTCATGATCCTAAACCCCAAGTATTTTTAACACAAGCTTCTTCAGATCTATATACTCCAAAATAGGACTATGGGCAAATTGACTAACATGAACTCCATATGGTCCTGCGTGCTCCAAAGTTAAGACTGGTTGTTCTAGCTAATTACCTATTTCGTAAGTTCCAACTAGTCTTGTGCCTGCTTAGTAATCTTGCTTATAACATCTACAAGCCCAGAATAAACCCAGTTCTCAAAGTCCCTCCTCCCTTTATTTTTGTGCAAGTCCTGGGGCTTGAACTCTGGGACTGGATACTGTCTTTGAGCTCTTTTTTGCTCAAGGGTAGCACTCTACCACTTGAGCCACAGCACCACTTCTGGCTTTTTCTGGTGGTTAACTGGAGATAAGAGTCTCACAAACTTTCCTGCTGTGGCTGGCTTTGAACTGCAATCCTCAGATCTCAGTCTCTTAAGAAGCTAGGATTACAGGCATGAGCCACTGGCACTTAGCATTCTCAAAATTCTTTAAGTAACCTTCTATCACTTTCTCTTGAGATACTAAGATTCTGGTGAAGGGTAGAAGAATATGATACCCCAAATTATACTGTTAAAAGGACAATTTTGGAGCTGCAGGCAATTAAGAAAAAAAACAAGCAAAGCTTTGTCTTCCCTTTATGTGCCTAAAAGCAGGACAGGAATTTAGGAACAGGTCTCTCCTCCCCTCTCTATCAGAAGGACAAAGTTTTAGAAGACCCTAATCAGCTTGGAAATGGCACCAAAGGAATCTTTATAACAAACTTTACTAAGTACCATTTATCTGTATTAAGTTTCCCATATATTTCCCTTCTTGAAGGCTTTTGCCACTCGAGATTCAGGCCTTTTTTTTTTTTTTTAATCTTGTTGCTACTTTGAAGAGTTTGAAGAGATCTTATCATGTATGTATGATATGGAATGATATGGATGATATGGAATGTCTTTGAAAAGAAGTATGACTTGTTTCTTTTTCCCCATGTGCTGGGAATGAAACCCAAGTCCTCATGCATGCTAGCAATGTATTCTACCACTGAGCTATAATCCCAATACAAGATGAATTCTTTCAGTGTTTCTAAAATCATAACATTTTATTATGAACTTAAATTTTAGGTCCTTAATTAAGTCTAAGACTTTAGATCAAAATTAATTTGGACAAATGATAAATCATCATGAATGTGTGGATAATATATGCGATGTTTAATATGCCAGAACTCTTATTAGTTACATTGTGAAGTAGTCATTTACAGCTTACAAATATGTATGAAGGAAGAGGAAAGTGTCTGAATACACTTATTTGAAAAAAGAGAATAATATTTTCCTTAAAGTAAAAGTTGTCTGATCATGCAAGAATATGAAGAAAGGGAATACAAAAATTGAGAGACACAGGATAAAAAGACAAATGACTACAAAAGCAACACTTGCAAAACTGCTTGGTGTAAACCAACTGAACAACTCATGGGGGGAGAGGGAAAGGTGGAGGAGGGAGGGGGGAATGAGGGAGCAGGTAACAATCAGTACAAGAAATGTATCCAATGCCTAACGTATGAAACTGTAACCTCTCTGTACATCAGTTTGACAATAAAAAAATAAAAACAAATTAAAAAATAAAATAAATGATTAAGTAAAAAAAGTATATGAAGAAAAAGGGAACAAATTTGAGAGGTATTACAGAATAAACATATTAGTTTTTGTTTTTTCAGTCATGGGGCTTGAACTCTGAACATATTAGTTTTGAAGGCAAATAAATGCCTTTTATTTACATGGGAATAATGGTTACATATAATGGATTTACAAATGGATACTAGATGCCCTATGATCTGAATGTTTGTGCCCCCTCAAATGCCTATGGTGAAATTGTGATTTGAGATTAATAGGTGCTCTTATGAAACAGGCCCAAGGAGCTTGCTTACTCCTCTCCCATGTGAAGATGCAGAGAGAAAGTGCCTTGCTCTTGAACTTCTTAGCATCCAGAAATGTGAGAAATAAAGCCACCTAGTTTAGAATACATTATAGCAGTCTGAACAGATTAAGACAATGTGTTAAAATTAACAAAATTGGCTACACAACGGAAGTTTATTTAAAAGAATACAACTAGTTCCTGCAAATTGTTACTGTGTGTGTATGTATGTATATGTATGTGTGTATATATGTATACACATATGTATTTGGGATATATGTATATATGGGATATATACATATATACATATATATATATATATATATATATATATTTGGGGGCCAAATTATACTAACAGAATGGTTCATGGCCTACATCTAGTTCTTCCACCTAAGGCTTCATGCATGGCGGGGACCATAAGCATGTGCCATCATGCCCAGGTTTTTAAATGAGATGGTGGTCTTCCTAATAACTTTTTTGCCAGGGCTAGCCTTGAATCACAATCCACAATTATTGGTAATAATCCAATCTCTACCTCCTGAGCCATTGTAATTACAAGCATGAATCACTTACTCTGGCTATAAGGTTCTCTTTTTACAGCCAAAATATTCTGTTAACTGGTGGAAAATGACTTAACTAACTTTTCCCCTTGTTAGCTGTATCTAGAACTGCTCTTGCTACAGACATCACTGAATCATCTCCTCCTCTCTCCCCACAAACATACCCTGTGGCTGTAATTAGGTAACCTGTGAACTGAGGCCCATACCATTTGGCAACAAGATGTAAAAACTCATTCCCTATAACTCAAGATTCCCCTTGCCCCTTACCCTGTTCCCATCCTGTTCCCCTCCCATGACAAAACTACCCCAGATGGTGCCCTGACTGACTTCACTCTCCCTGCCTAATGAAAGAGACTTTAGCCCTAAGAGAATTGAGCCATTTCTTCTCCAGCTAAGCTGAAGAATGGTTGCCTGCCTTTTTTCTCTATCTAGGTCGAAGACTTGGATGCCCTTCCCAGGTTTAGAATCAGTAAACCTTTTGGCCTGTGAGTTTGTTTTTCTGATCTTTTCTTTATTCATATTCATACTCCTGGTATTTGAAAGAATATTTTCTTACATTAACTCTGTGGGTTTATGACATGTTCTCAAACTCACATTTAAAATATGTTTATAATAATTATGACTATTTGTTGATGATTTAAAAGGTATTTCCTGGACTAGAGGCATGGCTCAAGTGGTAAAGTACTAGCATCCAGCAAGCAAGCTAAATGATCTCATGGCTCTGAATTCAGGACTTTGTATAGGCCTGAATAAAAAATAAAATCCTGAAAGTCTGTTTCCTTTCTCTCCCCTCCCTCCACCTCTCTTATGATTCTGGGGTTGGAACCATAGACTTGTTCATGTTAGGGCAAGTGTTATAGACCACGAGTTTTAAGTATTTCTTGCTGTTATGACATTATTATCTAGCCTTTGACAATAATCTTGTCTTGCTTGCTCTTTGTGGGAGTGGTTAAATGTGTAATCTCTAAAGCGTTTAGCTTTTCAGCACATCTGTTAAGTTTAACAGATACTTAATTATCATGCATTAAAGAGAATATGATACATATCGCTTATAGGGATAAAAAGAACTATCATTAGTCTAGTATAGAACATAGTACAAATATAGACTATCACATATCCAGAAGATGTGGTCTAGCTCAGAATGAAAAATGACCAGAAGTATAACAGGTAATAATCTAGCTATAGATATATACATGTGAGAGATAACTATATGTAGATAAGAGTAGGATACACAGCATAAATGCATTAAATTTGCGACATTAAGCCAGAATTGTTAATATTAATAGAAACCTATTCTGATGTACCGTTGGATGCTTAATCACCAGAAGATATATAAACTTTGGTTGGGTCAAAGTGGAAAAAGTGTACATTCTAATTCAGTTCTCTGGAGTATTAAGAGAAGACTTGGAAGATGCATGTACAATCCTATAATGTACTCTTGAATGAGAATGGAAGTCAAGTATAGACATCAACAGAATATTATGAAACTAGTAAAACAAACTTTAGACTTTTTTTTTTTTTTTTTTTGGCCAGTCCTGGGGCTTGGACTCAGGGCCTGAGCACTGTCCCTGGCTTCTTCTTGCTCAAGGCTAGCACTCTGCCACTTGAGCCACAGCGCCACTTCTGGTCATTTTCTGTATATGTGGTGCTGGGGAATTGAACCTAGGGCCTCATGTATACGAGGCAAGCACTCTAGCCACTAGGCCATATCCCCAACCCCAGTAAAACAAACTTTAAAAAGACAAGGTAATAAGAAACTTTCATACAGTGTTAAATTTCTAAAGGACACACAATTACATCTACATTATGATAACTGCTATACAAATGAAGCGATATAAACCTATAGTAACAGTTGGAAAATGGAAAGAATTCAAGTGATAGCATGTTTCAGATAAAGCATGGTGAGTTTATATATGGTTTTCTCCTCTTTTTTTTTTTTTAAAGTATTTGGTAACAAAAATATTTTAAAAGCTTTCCTAGGTATTCAAAACAAGAAGAGAACATATACAGTGAGAATGTTAATGGAAAGCCTAATGTAGAAAAAAAATCTGAATTATGTTTGAAAGTAGTATTTTACAATGACTGGGTTTTAATGAGAGGAAATGAGCACAGATATGAAGTCTAGTTATATGGTATATGGTGATAATGACTTGAAATGTAGCAAATATTTATCTATTTATAGATAAATTAGGGTAAATGAAATGACAGAGATACACACACAATGGACTACTAAAAAGTAAGGAAATTCTAGGTAGGTGTGGTGGTAGTTACATGTAATCCCAAATACTAGGGAGGCAGAACACGAGGATGAAAAGTTCAAGGATAGTCAAGTCAAAGTTAGTAAGACCCTATTTTAAAAATGAAATATAAAACAAAAGGACTAGGGTTGTGGTTCAAGTGGCAGAGCAGTTGTCTCACATGTGTGAAGCCATGGGTTCAATCCCCAGTATGAGGTAAGGTGAGTTGGATCTTGGCTGCAAAAAGGATCAATGTAGAAGACATTTTAGTAAGTAAAATAAACCATTTGCAAAAAGATAAATACTGTGTAACTTCAGTAGTGACATACCTAGAGACAAAAATTCAAATAGTAGTATCCAAGTGTCTGTGAGATTTGAAGGAAAATGAGAGTATAGAGTTTCAGTTTTACAAAGAATTCTGGTGAATGGTTGCATAAGCATATGATTATTCATGATAGTCTGAATTTACCTTTAAAAAGGTTTAGTATGTGCCAGGTGCTGTTGGCTTATATTCATAATCCTAGCTACTCAGGAGACAGATTTGAGGATCACGGTTTGAAGCCAGCCTGGAAAGGAAAAGTCCAAGAGACTCTTGCTTCCAATTAATTATAAAAAGCCAGAAGTGGAGCTGTGGCTCAAAGGGTAGAACACTAGTCTTGAGCAAAAAAAACTCAGGCACAACACCTAGGCCTCGAGTTCAAGGCCCAGTATTGGCCCCAGAATGATTAGTGTGATGAATTTTATGATAATCTTGATGAAAACAGTTTCAATGAATAGTGACATCATTATAAAAATAGCTAAGTTAGTAAGAAGTTAATTTTTGGGTGGAAGGAAGGGAAAGATGTAAAATTAGGTAATGGTGGACCATTAGGTAGAAATATCCAAAAGAAGTTGAAAATGGAGGGTTTTAAAAAATTCTATGAATAGATTCATGGTATCATCAAGGCAAAATTGAAAATAAAATTGGGAAATATAAAAGATGGGGAAAGATGAAAATATACCTGCTGTCCAAGTGTAAAGCTTGCATCTCCTGTCATCTATATATTCTCATTTCCCAGATGACATTATCTAGTTTTATGAACGTAAGTGCTCTGTGAATATGCAAATAACTTTCAAATGTACATTAATTCAAATCTTTCTCCTAAGCTCTGTATTACTGGGTTCAATTGCCTCAGTATTTCTAGAGGTATTTCTAGTAAGTACTTTAAACCTAAAATGTTCAAAATGGAATCCCTGATTTCCTTGGCTCATTCTGTCTCATTTGGGTAAATGCCTATAGACTTGCTTAGGATAATACTTGACGAGTTCATCTTTATTACTTTCTTTCATATTCTACTTTGAATTCCCTAGTAACACTGGTTAGTTTTACTTTCAGAATATATACTGGGTCTGATTACTTCTCACCATCTCTATAGTCACCACTGTATTCTAGAGTATTCTATATCTTTCTAGTCTTGATCTTTTCTTCTATTTTCCCTATATGCCTTGCCACAAAGAAGCCAATACATTTAAAAATTTAAGATACATTATGTTCTCTTATGTTCCATGTTATGTTTCCTTTCCTAAAAACTGTCCATTTAGAATAAAATGTTACTTTCTACTTTGCTTCCTGTTAAATTGGCTCTCTTGCTGTTCCTCAAAGGTTAAAAAAAGCAGGGATATTCCTTTTGTGGTTCTCTTTGTTTAGAACAGACTTCCCCCACATGGAATGTATTCTAAATGCCTTTAGATTTCTACTCAAATTTCACCTCATCAGAAGGATTTAATGACTTCATCCATAACAGAAGACTGTCAGGTCTAAACAAAATCAGAACTCTTCTATGGATTTCCAAAGGTGGGAGGTGGGAGAAAGGAGTTTCAAATATAGGGAAATTATATGTGTTGATTCAGGAGGCTGAAATAGGAGGATCCCAAGTTTGGGGCCAGAAATAGACAATGGAGTGAGATCTTGTCTCAAAAAACTAAAACAAATCACAAAATCCCTCAACATTCTAACTAAACCAAAGCTTACAAGAGGGGTTGGAACATCCAGTTTCCAGGCTACCAGTCTAATTGCAATAAGGGACGGTATAACAAGGCTGTTATGGGTTGTTTCAACAGATAATATATAGCTTAAACCTTCTCTACTGCCACTGTTTACCATTTTATTTCTCTTTATTTTTATTTACACAACTTATTACTATTCATTGATTACCTATATCCCAATTAGAATATGAATTCTACATAAATAGGGAATTTACTTATCTTCACTTCTGTTTATCAGGAAGTATTTATCAGAACACTGCTTAGCATCAGTTGCATATAAAATGAGATGTGGTGTGCCCCATTAGAGAGGAGTATTTTATCTCTAATGTTTTCAGAATTGCTAGTGAATGGTGATAATAAAAGCAGACTGACTTTTAGTCAGGTCTTATTATTGTTTTCTCATTTTTACAGACAAATGCCTTCTCTTCTGTTTCAAACTGTTACCCTAGAAATTTGATAAAGATGAAATGTCAACTTGTTACTAGGCAACACTTCTTATGGTAAAAATGGTCATTGGCAACATATATGGAGACTGGGAAGTATTATAAATGAAGGTACTATAAATATTTAGTGGAGAGACAGTTTTGAGCTTTCATGTGTTTGATAACACTTGTCACTGAGCACGTAACCTTATAGAGATCCTAAAATATATTATAAGAAGTACTGATATCTATATAAGACACAATGCTCCTAAGTTTGGGTGCCTCCCACACTCTCCTAGTCTAAGTCTTATTTCCTCGAACTTGGAACTGTCATTTGAAGTATTATCAGAATAGCTATGGATGACTATATTGTTTGCTAGGGGCTCTGGATGCATTGAAGAAAAAACTATTAGTTTCTCTGATGGATGGTAAGGTTCCTGTCAATATCACTATTGATTTCAATATCAATACGTAAATCAATATCAATTATTTTTGGTGGTACCAGGGACTGAATTTAGGGTCTCAGCCTTTATAGGTAGACTCTCTATACCTGAGCCAAACCTCTGGTCTCTTTTTTGCATTGGTTACTTTTGAGGAGGAGTCTATTCTACACCTGTGTAGACCTACCTACTTGTGCTTCCTTATGTCATTGGGCATGACAGGTGTCCACCACTGTGCCCAGCCATTGTGTTTCAGCTGTAGCTGGGACAACAGGTCCAAATCATCATGCCCAGCTATTGGATGAAATGAACTCATAAACTGTGATGTACAGGTGGGCTTCAAAGTTGGATCCCTCAGTCTCCATCTCCCAAATAGCTAGAATTATGAGCTTGCGCCACTGTTCCTCAACTTCCAGTCAATATGTTTCTAAGTAAATGGGTTCAGGTACTTCCTGTTCAAATTTTGTCAATCTGACTCCCCCGCTCCATCAATACTGTGAATTAAACCTAGGGCCTCACATAGGCTGCACAAGTGCTTTTCTTCTTAGCTATACACTCTATCCCTCAAGGCTGAATGGCTCATTAAAATAACTCCCCGGTGAGCATAGCATCATGTAACACAAGCTCAATATATACTTACTGAACAAATACATGAAATTCAGAATGTATGCCCACAATCACTTAATGGTGCTACCTAAATTTTAATATACAGTTCATGGAAATTGACAAATATCTAAGTCTGCCATTCTTTACAATTCTTTACAGCTCAATTTTCCTAGTTTTATAATAATTTTCTCATCCTTACAAAGTAATATAGTAGATGGGCATATACGAAGCCATATATATCAACAGAAATCACAACTAGTGCTTAAGGGAAAATACTATTGTGTCTGGCTAAATTATAGCCCTGCCACATTAGCATGTAAGTGCAATTTTCTTCTGGTTTCTGAAAATAAATGAGTTTGTTTGTGTAAGTGGGGAGGGGCGTCTTGTTTTCAGATTATAGAACCTTCAAGGAGAGAGTTATGTTGTTTACTTATTGCTTCTTATTCCCAATTAAAGCATAATGCCTGGTACAGAGGTAACTAATAAACATATAATTCAGTAAAATTAAATTATATAATCAGAGAGTCATAACTATAGCTAATTTTGGTTAAGAGTAGGGGAAGAATGGCAAGCAACATAAACCAAAGATCTCATCAACAACAAAATGACTACCAACCCTTTTTTTGTGGTTAAAGGTCACAGAACACTTTTAACAAAAAATATGAGCTATATATGGTATCTTGATTTACTACCTACATAGATGACCCATCACTTAAGAGCAATAGGATAGTCATTGTCTTACCAGACTAAAATATTGTGTTCTCACAGTTTGATATCTAAAGCTTACAGCCAGATTTCTTTGTTTATGTGAACTGACTGTGTTGAAAGGTCATTGGCTATAATATTTCATCCTAAGAAATGGAAAGGAACATTTCTTAGTGTATCATCTTTAGTTTTGCTTTCTTCTTATTTTCTGTCTTTAAACTACTCTGAGGCCAAATTATTATTTATTACAAAAATGTAATACCATTGGTAAGATTCATGATTTCTTTATAACATAAAACAGATATTAGGGGCTGGGGATATGGCCTAGTGGCAAGAGTGCCTGCCTCGGATACACGAGGCCCTAGGTTCGATTCCCCAGCACCACATATACAGAAAACGGCCAGAAGCGGCGTTGTGGCTCAAGTGGCAGAGTGCTAGCCTTGAGCGGGAAGAAGCCAGGGACAGTGCTTAGGCCCTGAGTCCAAGGCCCAGGACTGGCAAAAAAAACCCCACAGATATTAGAAATGTCTTTATCTCATAAGCCTTCTCTTTCAGTTTTCACTTTTTAAATATAAATATTTAAACATTTATGTATTATGTATTTATATATAAGTATATATGTATATAATATGTGTACATATATATATATATATATATATATATATATATATTACCTCATTCCCCGTTGACATAACTGCAACTACTGGAAATTTATTAACTTCAACCTCTGTGACACCCACAGTTGCCAGGAGACCAATCTCTGAGGGACCCATGTGGGTTCCTTTGGCCAAAACACATTCCCCTCTTTTAATGTCATGGCCAATGGGTCTGAAAGACAAAGTGGAATCATTAATACTATGACTAAAAATAACATTTTCTCAACTCTAAGGTAAACTTCAGTATCAGAGAAGGCACATTCAAGGGGAGAAAAAGAATAAAGATGAAGCAGGAACAAAAGCATTGAAAAGATTCTAAAGTAAGTGTAACTTAAAAATATATTAAACTACAGAAGACAGAAGATTCGTATGTATTTATTACTTCTAAACAGGAATAGGTTTTTTCATGTTTGAAAATTACTTAAGATTTTGTTGTACTCCATTATAGTTAAAAATATTAATTTCAGGGCTGGGGATATAGCCTAGTGGCAAGAGTGCCTGCCTCATATACACGAGGCCCTAGGTTCGATTCCCCAGCACCACATATACAGAAAACGGCCAGAAGTGGCGCTGTGGCTCAAGTGGCAGAGTGCTAGCCTTGAGCGGGAAGAAGCCAGGGACAGTGCTCAGGCCCTGAGTCCAAGGCCCAGGACTGGCCAAAAAAAAGAATAATATTAATTTCAAGTCTCCTCTGACACAAAGCAAAGCAGTTGCACCCATAACTGCTTAGGTTTGTGGGAAATAGAATAGTGTCAATGAATATAGTCATACTGGAAATTTCTATTTAGATTATTTAACTGATATCTTGTATATATTCACTTCAGTCTGCTACCATAGGGATGAAACAATTTGTTACAAAAGAATTTTAGGCAAATCAGTAATTAATGATATCCAGGTAAATATGTCCAATTGTAAAAGAAAATGGAAGTATATGCACTATTATAGCAAAAGAGTAGCCTCATCTTTGTATATAAAGAATAGCAGGTTATTTCACTATTAAGGGTGGTCAGTAGAGGTGGTAGTAGAGGTCAACTACGTTTATAAAATACTTGATTATAGGATTCTCTGTGTTAATACCAATTAATGGATAGTCTAGGAGTTGAGGATGGGTAATTCTGGATCATCTATGAGTAGATGCAGATTATTTGAGTTTATGACTACTTTCTCTCTCTTCTTTTTTTTTTTTTTTGCTTTTCATCCATATCATTACTTTTCACTAAAAAGTAAGCAGGGAAGACATGAAATATAAAATTCTGAAAACTCATGGTGCTTATTATTTTTAAAACTTGAAAGCAAATGGCTAATTGACCTCACATTGGATTTGTAATAGCAATGTTCTCCTGATTTTATGATCATGTAGTTACAAAAGCTATACATGGCTATGTAATGAACTTACCTGATATCTTGACCTGGGCGAGCCTGCACCAGAATTCGTACCTCGAGTTCTTCAGTGCCCTGTAAAATGAGGCGGTCATATAATTATTTCAAATGAAATAATCTAAAAGAATTTTTTGATGAAAAAAATTTAACCTCAAAATATATAAAAATATAAATAAACAGAAAACAACTTGCCAACTCTGAAAACATTGTAAATTTCTAATACAGGTTCCCCAAAAATTGGTTTGTTGCTAATCAATCAACCAACCAATATTTTCTTTAATTTTCATGGTTTAGAAATTTATTAATTCAAATACAGAATCTTTGTAAGTAATATTATTAAGTATGCCTACCTTAATAGATAAAAACAAAGATTCATGAAGGTAACCTTTCTCTTCTGTTCTTATGAGTCATGGGTTCAGTACCATGTCAAGGTTCCCAAATGTTTCCAAAATTTCAGTGAAGGATTTACAATATGCCTGGTAGTAGATTTCTATAAACTAACAGTGATAATCAACTTTACATTTATGGGCTGTGAATAAAATTGTGACATTGGAACTGTGTCTTGTCATCTGGCAGTCTAAGGATGTATGTGTTTTGGATTTCAATGCTTTGCTGGCTTTCTTTATGCCAATAAATTTCAGCTTGGACAGTTAGAGCAGCAGGCAATGTGATCTGTATGCCAAGAGTTGAATTTTATAAGCCCTACATGTGGGAAGGTGATTAAAAAGAAAGTGTCTAGACCAAAAAGATGGGCTGTCTCTCGGCATGGACAAATTTTATGATCTACCCAGCCTAAGATATATACACACACACACACACACACACACACACACACACACACACACACACACAGAGATATCTCAATTCAAAATGTAAGAATCTTTAAACTTTTTCACAAAGCCAAGTATGACTGCCAGTTATTAAAATTTTAGTTCAATATTTCTTCCTCCTCCTCTTTAATTTTTTTTGATGTACAGGGTTGGGACTCACACTCTTACACTTGCAAGCAGGGGTGCTACAACTGCTTGAACCATGTTTCCATCCAACAATAGTTATTTCTGAGAACGTGTCTAGCTGCCTGCCCAGGTATACACCTGGACCAGTAATCTGGAGATTTTAGGCTTCCCAATGTAGCTATGATGATAGGTTGTATGCTAGCACATCCATCTTTTCCCATTGAGATGGAGTCTCACAGACTTTTCTGCTTGTGCTGGCCAAGAACTGTAATTCTCCTGTTCTCAATCTCCATGAACCAAGTACGACAGGTGTGCACCACATGCCCATCTATTGGTTGAGAAAAGGTCTTGTATGTGTGCCCAGATTGGCCTTGAACTGCAGTCCTGTTCTCAGCCTCTCCAGAAGCTAGGATTAGAGGCATGAGTTATCAGTACCTTTTTCTACTTTTATTAGTGGCTGATATTCTGGTTTCAACCATTGTCACTAGTTTTAGTGAGAAGAAGGCTTACTTAGAAGTTCCAAATACCCTAGCTTCCTGTATTTGAAATAATGGAGCAGGGACTATTGTAAATTTAATATTTCTAGGCTGTAATTTAGTGGCACAGATTTTTTTCCCCCCAAATTATAGAAAATCAGAGGTGAAAGGGTCACTTACTTGAAATATCTGGCCATAACATGATTTTCAAACACATGGAAAAATGTACTTTGATAAATTCTTGTCTGTTAAATTCTGATTTAACCTCTGTGTGTGTGCGTGCGTGTGTGTGTGTGTGCGTGGTGTGGGTGTGTGTTTGTATGGATTTTTCTTTCTTTTGCTAGGGTCTCTGGCCTGAGTGCTGTCTCTGAGCCTGTTTGTACTCAAGGCTAGCACTCTACCACTAGAGCCACGGCACCACTTACGGCTTTTTCTGAGTAGTTCATTAGAGATAAAAGTCTCACAGACTTTCCTGCCTGTGCTGGCTTCAAATCCTGATCCTCAGCCTCCTGAGTAGCTAGGACTACAGGTTGAGCTACCAGTGTCCCACTAACCTTCATACTTTATAAGAAACTAGTGCCAATGACAAACTTCTCAGCTAGAAGACATATAACTATTAATACTGTTTTCTATTCTATCATAAGGTAGTTTTGTTTCTTTGCACAGAAATTTGTGTTAAACACGCTTGTAATTCCATTATAATAACAGTATAAAAAACCCTTTTCCTATGACAAAAGCCTAAGGCAATGTCTTATTTACCCACATATTTGTTGTACACTATAGTAAGACCCAAACATAATGAAAAAACAAAACAAAATAACTTCAGGTCAATCTTATAACACTGTGGAAATCATGGGGTTGACTTGTAATATTGCCATAGGAACCTGGTGGTGACATACATCATCTGATTCCCTGATAAGTTCGGTATCTTCCACTTGCACTACTGCATCAGCACCGCAAGGGATTGGAGCACCTGTTGTAACGCGCATGACTTGTCCTGGCATTACTGTCTGAGTTGGCTGGGAAAAAATAATACAAGAAACAGTTGATTACTTCGCTGCCGCATCTGTAGGGGATATAGCAGTTTTATAAATAGTGAAAGAGTCTTATGGTTTTACTCATTTTGGGCCAATGTAATAGACACTAACTGATAGGTGAAATCACACTCAAGAGGTGTCAATTTGATTTAAGTTGATTTTGATTTTATATGTAAGAGAATGAATATTAGATGTCTTTCCTGGGGCCTGGTTTTGATGAACTGTCACTTTTGTTTACTGTACTTGTCCTTTACTAAAATCACATAAGTTTTCTTAATGTAAAGTGGTTTAGGAGTATGTTAGGAAAAATGCTAGAACATAAAATATTATGAATGACAAATATAGAAAACAGTATTTCATGTAGTTTTTATGTTAGTCAAACATAGTCTTTTATTAGCTAAAATTCTGGTTAAAAAACCCAGAAAAGTTATCTTAATTACTGCTCTTGAAAATGTTAAAAAATCTTATTAGTTCTATTACCAATTAGTAACAAATGTAATTAAATCATTAAAAATGACCTGGTTTTATAATGATCCAGATTAAACACTATTTTTGAAAATGAAAAACAAGATATTCATAATCAATGTTCTTGTACAGATGATATATGAGATAGGATTTGCTCTGTTAGCTTCTCCAATGAAGAAAGCATGTAAGAGCCATGTGTTAAGTTTGGTTAGGTCTCAGAAGAGTCACTTGTTAGGGCCATGATTTAGACAGAGTTGGTGAAAGGAGTGTTTCAAATTTTCCCTAAGAAAAAATCCAATAAAGTATTAATTTCTCCTTAAGAAGATACATTTTCGTTTGTTTGTTTGTTTTTTGGCCAGTCCTGGGGCTTGGACTCAGGGCCTGAGCACTGTCCCTGGCTTCTTCCCGCTCAAGGCTAGCACTCTGCCACTTGAGCCACAGCGCCGCTTCTGGCCATTTTCTGTATATGTGGTGCTGGGGAATCGAACCTAGGGCCTCGTGTATCCGAGGCAGGCACTCTTGCCACTAGGCTATATCCCCAGCCCAAGAAGATACATTTTCAAAGAAGTCTACTAAGTATTAAAAAGGTTAAGTCACTACACATGAAAGTACTTAACACTATCAAACTATTACTTAAATGGGGCAATTGGTGGTCTTTTTTTCATCAAACTGAATTACAGAGAGGTTACAGTTTCACA
Organism: Perognathus longimembris pacificus; assembly: GCF_023159225.1. Classification (NCBI taxonomy): domain Eukaryota; kingdom Metazoa; phylum Chordata; class Mammalia; order Rodentia; family Heteromyidae; genus Perognathus; species Perognathus longimembris. The sequence goes on along the minus strand of NC_063174.1, from coordinate 35,333,128 downwards.
CATTAGGCACTGGATACATTTCTTGTACTGTTTGTTACCTCGTACCTCATTACCCCCTCCCCCTCCCCCTTTCCCTCCCCCTCCCATGAGTTGTGCAGTTGTTCAGTTCATTTACACCAAACAGTTTTGCAAGTATTGCTTTTGTAGTTGTTTGACTTTTTTTACCCTGTGTCTCTCGAGTTTGGTATTTCCTTCCAATTTCCTAGTTCTAATACCAGTATACCCGGTTTCCAATATACTCAGATAGGATACAGAGATAGTGTAGGTACAACCACAGGAAGGTGATACAGGAAGATCATCAATAATAGAGGCTACAGTTACATATGGCACGTTGAAAGTAGTTACAACTGTGATATAACAATCGTTTCCATAACATGGAGTTCATTTCACTTAGCATTATCTTATGTGTTCATAAGGGTATAGCTATTGGGCTCCTGTGATCCTCTGCTGTGACTTGCCTAAACCTGTGCTAATTATTCCCTATAAGGGAGACCATAGAGTCCATGTTTCTTTGGGTCTGGCTCACTTCACTTAGTATAACTTTTTCCAAGTCCTTCCATTTCCTTACAAATGGGGCAATGTCATTCTTTCTGATAGAGGCATAAAATTCCATTCTGTATATGTACCACATTTTTCTGATCCATTCGTCTACTGAGGGGCATCTGGGTTGGTTCCAGATTCTAGCTATGACAAATTGTGCTTGTGATGAATATTGTTGTACTGGTGTTTTTTTTTTTTTTTTTTTTTTTTTTTTTTTTTTTTGGTGAGGGTCCTGGGGCTTGAACTCAGAGTTTTTGACTCAAGGCTGGCATTGTACCACTTCAACCACAACTGTCTACTTCCAGTGTTTTGATGGTTAATTGGGGATAAGAGTGTCATGGACTTTCATGATTGGGCTAGCTTTGAACTGCAATTCTCAAATCTAAGTTTCCTGAGAGTGGCATGGGCCTAGTCATTTTTTCCCTTTCTTTCCTTCCTTCTTTGCCCCACTTTGCCCTTTTTCTCCACTTTTTTCCTCCTCCTCCTCGTCTTCCTCTCCATCCCCACAGTCCTAGGATATGAATTTAGGACTTGGTAGGCAGGTGTCCTCTGATTGACCCACGCTTCTAGCCCTTTTTGCTTTAGCTAGTTTTTCAGTTAGGGTCTCCCATTTTTTTTTGCCTGGTCTACCATGAGCCAAATATTCTTATTTATGCCTCTGGCATAGCTTGAATGCCAAGCATGCACCATCATATCTAACTTATTGACTGACATGGGAGGGGAGAGGGTGCCTTTGCTAACTTCTTTTGCTGCCTAGTCTTGAATTATGACTCTCCTTATCTCTTGTTTCCCAAGGTGTTGGTCCTACTGGAATGAGCCACTGAGCCTAACTCTTGTAGTGATTTTTGATAAGCTGGCTTAAAAAAAAAGATAATATATTCTAAGTAGCAGGCAAAGGATTCTGACCAGCTATCATTATGGATAATTCAATGTTAAAAATATTGGATCTATAAGAACATTTATACAGTCACTTAAACAATACACATTGTAAATGAATGGAGTCAACTGAAATGATACATTAAAATGATTTGTGAAATATTTCCTTTAGTTTGTTAAGGTTAATAGTTACTAGTGTTTATTTTATACTTTATTTTACATATAATTGTTATTTTATTTGGTGCTGCTGGGGATTGAATTTAGGGCTTTTTTCTTGTTATGTTGGTGCTCTACCACTTTATCATGCCTTAGTCTTTTTGTTCCTGTGATTTTTTTTGCCTAGGCTGGTCTTATTTGGTGATCATCTTAGCTCCACCTCCTGAAAAGCTGGAATTTTAGGCATGAATCACCGTGACTAGCTTGTATCTGAGACAGTCTCATTAACTTTTGCTGGCCTGCAACCATAATCCTCCTCTGTCTCCTGAGTAGCTGAGATTACTACCACACTTTCCCAGAAAAATATTTTGATAAGAAAGAGTTATTATCCTGTGGCATGACTGTGGAGACATATCAGCAACATTTTGCCATATATTAATCGATATAGGTTCTTTAAGAAATGATTCTTTTGATTCTCATGAGGACCATTCATTCATCTCTTTGACAGGCTTTTAAGTAATCTTTCTCTAACACTCTCTAACAATATTGACAAAAATTTAAAATTTCAAACTCAAAGTTATCTTCAGTTTATTGAGACATAGGAATCTCACCTGTTCACCAGCTTGGGATTCCCCAATGATGAAACGATCTCCTGGGCCATCAGCAGCTACAATGTAAAACAGAGCCAAAAACAAACATCACTATGGATCTACGGCCAAGAACAAGGACCTAATATTGGGATTCAAAATTTCTGTTCAAATTACTTGATAAGTCTTCAGAAAAGTGAGACATTGTTTGGAATTCCTGGACTAGACAATGGCTGTTAACGTTTGTTTAATAGTCAGTGTCCAGTAACTTCCAGTACAGTACAGGTGTTGATAATTGTGTGCTTTCTTGGTGTCACTGCAGGTAAGTTTTCTGTAATCTCATAATTTTCACACTTGTGCTTTTCTAGTAGGATATTCTTTGGGCATATCCTAAATATTACCATATCCAAGTACATGTATTTGTGATATGTGTTTGCGCAGTCATGAATATGTTTGTGAATATATCACTATGCATGTCTCTATGTTTCTAATTTTCTACAAACTACTTCATAACCTTTTCTTCTTCCAATCTGCCTTCATGAAACCCAACTGATGTAGGAAGTATATATAGTCAGTTCTTCATTTTACAGTTGCAAAATAGTTATACAACAAGCAACTCAGAAAAGATTAAGTACCTCAAACAAGTTTGGGTTAGTGGGACAGGTAGTGCTAAAGTCCTGGCTTTTAATATGCAGCAGTTAAAAACACTTAAAAAATAATAAATCAGCTGGGTGACAGTGGCTTATGCCTGTGATCTTAGTTATTCAGGAGGCTGAGATCTGAGGATCATGTCTTGAAGCCAGTCTGAACAGGCAAATCCGTAATACTCTTACCTCCAAAGACAGAATACTCTTACCAGCCCAAAGACAGAACTGGAGATATGACTCAAATGGTAGAGAACTAGCTGTGGGTGAAAAAGCTTAGCCAGAGCACAAGACTCCGAGTTCAAGTCCCATAGCTGTCACCAAAATAGATCAGAAACAATGCATTACCTTTCTCCCCTTTCCCTACTCCTGCCCTAGGCCTATGTGCTCACGCTCTTGAGCTTTTGTGCTCAAGGTTAGCACTTTACTACTTGAACCACCATTCTACTTCTGGCTTTTTGGTGGTTCATTGGAGGTAAGAGTCTCATGGACTTTCCTTCCTGGGCTGGCTCTGAACCATGATCCTCAGATCTCAGTTGAGTAGTTAGGATTACAGGTGTGAGCCACTGATGTCTGGCTCTTTATGTGTTTTTTACAGCTTATACTCTATCTATTCTTAATTTCTAGTGCTGTACTTGCCTGAAAGTAGCAAGATGTCTGATATTTTGGCTCTGTGACGTACTACTTCCTCTACATGTGGTGTGCCTTCCTTATCAGTATCTTCAGATTAAAAACTTTTTAGGTTTTAGGACTGACCTCATGCCACCTTTTCAATAGTCCTGTTGGATTCCCCTCCCCTCAAGAGTAACCCAGTCCTCTAGTATAGCCTGGCTTCCAAATGCATTTGCAGTTATTTGCTTCAAAGGAGTCCCTAGCATTTGCCTAATAGCATATGTTAAATAAAAGTACAATATGTGAAATATTCAGAATATTCAATAAGTGAATAAGTATAGTTTCTAAGATTCTTTGTATATACAAATAACATTTCCAACATAAAGTACTATAGCTGCTATTCTTCTATGTATTTTATGCTGATACAAGTACATTTTCTTTGAAATCTGAATCTGCATTTCCATCATAAGAATGTTTAGGCTCAGTTGTGGTTCAAGTGGTAAGAGTATATGCCAAACATGCACAAGGCCCCTGAGTTCAAACCTCAATACTGTTAAAAAAAATGTTTAGAGAGACTGCTTTGATTCTTTGTAACTTAGATATGTCATTTTGTCTAACGTAGTGTCTAACTCATTGTTGATAATAAATTCTTGTTAAGGGGGCTGGTAAGATAGCCTAGTGGCAAGAGTGTTTGCCTTATATACATAAAGCCCTGGGTTCGATTCCCCAGCACCACATATATAGAAAACGGCCAGAAGTGGCGCTGTGGCTCAAGTGGCAGAGTGCTAGCCTTGAGCAAGAAGAAGCCAGGGACAGTGCTCAGGCCCTTAGTCCAAGGCCCAGGACTGGCAAAAAAAAAAAAAATAAATAAATAAAAATTCTTGTTTAAAGAATAAAGAAATATAATTTCCACAGTACTTGGGAGGGAAGTTTGCAAAATGCCTTGTATTTACTATTATACCCTGCAAAATAATTTCACAAATGTATGTATTTAATGACTTCAAATAGATTATGAACTCTGTAGAAGCTTTTGAAACAGTTTGCTATTCAAGCCCGTTTTCTAGTTCTTCCTCCTTCCCCACATGAACTCAAGAGGTTGCCATCAATATTGTGCATACATGCTCATACATCACTGAATGATAAGTACTTATGTAGAGCCAACTAGAGGAAAATCTTGAATTGGGCCTCAGAGAGGTAAACATGCCAAAGAGCGCTTTAGTGATTCTATGAAGCAAGTTTATCAAGAAAGGTGCACCATCTGGGGTCAGAATCCAGAGAGACAATACCTGCTCATTTGATGACATTTTCTACCTTTTCCTGAATTTTCCCATGTGGTAAATTGACTATTGCTGGCAAAGGAAGGCTCATCCAAGCAGCTATATAGAAGGCCCTTGGTACCAACAGTGGAGTCGCTTTTATTATTTACTCTACAACAGTATTTCCCAAACTTTAATGTGTATCCAATTAATCTGGAGATCTTGTAAAAACATTTTCTGATTCAGCAGGTCTGGTATCAAGCTACTGTGGCTGCTGCTGCTCCTTAGACCACCATTCTTAAGGAGCAGAACACTAGAAAACCAAATGATTATTAAACAATTCAGAATAAAAGGAAACTTAATAAAAACTTGTGAACCACCACAATCTCACTTTACAAGGAACACCAAAAGATTTGCCATTTCTTATAGACAGAAAGCAATCTTAACTTGGTGATGTTTGTTTTAAATTATCTATTAAGCAAAGGCTTTTTTTTTTTTTTTTTTTTTTAAAGACAAGTCCTATAAGCCTGACTGGGAAGGGACAGAAGTGGAGGCATCGTGGCACATGAGCCCAAAGCTTGGGAAGAAATTAAGTAATCCAAACTACACTATTAGAAAAGATGGATAGATTGCGGGGGCTTCTGCAAAGCCTGGAATCTTTCCCTCACTAATTCTGATGAATTTGCTAATGAGTTTTCTTTTCTGCTTTGTAACTGCAGAATTTGAGAAGCAATAGAAACCAACATAAATCAAACCCTAGCAACACATGTATTATGTAAACAATTCATAAAGCTTAATGCTAGACCTTGAAACTGTTCCTTTATTTTCTGCAGGTGACAAGGTTTGAATTCAGAGCCTTATGTTTGCTTGGCTGCACTCTATAACTTGAGCCATACTGCTAGCCCTGCTTTATGCTGGTATTTTGGAGAGTGTTGTCAACTTTTCTGTCCAGACCAGCCTCAAACGGCAATTCTCTGGATCTCAACCTCCTGTCTAGTTAGGATTACGGATGTGAGGCAATTGTATTCTTCCTTGTTTCATTAATGTTCACATATTTATTTAAAGATTTATGGTGATATAATTTATTATAAAATTGAAACCAGTAGATAAGTCACTGTACAGAAAGTAAGTATCCCCAAATCACTATCAAAGAAATATCAAAGAAATATCCTTCATTTTCATTCCCCAGCCATTTGTGATCCCTTTGTAAGCCTCTTACAATACTATATAGCTATATATTTATTTTAAACAATGAGGATCTTGATCATATTAGGGCCAAATAAATGGAGGCCCATAAATAGCTTAACCTTTAGAGATCCTAGGAAATGTCTTTGACAGAGGGATTAACAATTTATCTACTGTTTATGAAAGCACAGTAGGACTGGATGACAGGATAACAGGCATTTTGTGTATGCCAAAGTTAAAATTCTAGGAAGGTTTAGGGTGAGAAAGGTGACAAGGAAGATGATGGGACTGGAGTAAGAGGATTCAAACTTAAAGCAATCATAGTGAAGTATCAAGTCAGATAAACTGTTTTGAATTTAAAATCTGCTGTCCTTTCTTATGGGCAGTAAGTAGGTGGGAGAAGGCTGGATAAGTGAGAAAGTATTTTGTATTCCTTTCCAGGGGATAGCACCTAATTATTGTTACTATTGAGAAAGGAGTATTTATTTTCTTTTTTTTTTTTTTTTTGGCCAGTCCTGGGGCTTGGACTCAGGGCTTGAGCACTGTCCCTGGCTGCTTCTTGCTCAAGGCTAGCACTCTGCCACTTGAGCCACAGCACCACTTCTGGCCATTTTCTGTATATGTGGTGCTGGGGAATCGAACCTAGGGCCTCATGTATATGAGGCAAGCACTCTTGCCACTAGGCCATATCCCCAGCCCCAGTATTTATTTTCTTAACTACTATATTTTAACTGTTTTGGAATTAACTCAAGTTAATTATTCTAAATTATCTATCTTCTCATGTATGTAATATTCTTCATACCCCTAAGGCCCTCTTCATCTAAACTATCTTACACCAGAAGGCAACAATAACAGAATGTTAAGATGAAGAACTATGACTCTGGAGAGGACTCAAATAAAACACAAGCCCTGAAACATGAATATCATTGAAAGAATAAGAATTGCTTCTAATTCAGAATGTCTGTGGACTATCTATATTAGTTTTACTGCAGTTCATACTAGATATAGGATTAGACCCCATAAAACTTTTTGGCCAGGCAGCTAGATAATAGGCAGTTTAAATTTTTAAATAATTTTCCATAAATATTTAAAATAAAAATGTAACACCAGACAAAACAAACCTAAAAAATTTCCCTTTACTCAAATGGTCACGATATTTCTTAATATAGCCTTTCAAATTTGCATGTTACACATGGTTCTCAAAATAATTCAAAATATTCTCCTTTTAAAAATGATTCCAAAACAAGTTATGAAGGGAAATGCCTTTCAAACTTTTCCAAGAAAGTTAAACTTGGGATTGTGAGATTTTGACCTTATCAACAACCTCTAAGGCAGAAATTGTAAGAGAAGATGCTTTCACATCTTTATTTGACTGAATACATGAAGATTAGCTTCATCTTGTGAGGGAAAAATAAAAATTCAAAAATATAAGGAATAAAAATATATATTGATTCTTACTGTAAATATGCTACTTTAATTTCCCTATTTTTGTCTTTCAAATTCTTCTTCCTCCTTTCAGAGTTTAGACTGTAGGATTTCCTATTATTTTTGACATTATCATTTGATTCTTGTGTTCCTCATGTTTTATTCTTTCTTAATATTGCTAAAAGGTTGTTTACTATCTTGATTTCCCCACATACCTTAAAGAAAGTGATCCTCCAACTGGTTTGGAGTTCTATCCCAAATGTTTCTGAAGGATACTGGCTAATGCTTAGTGATCCAGAGCAAGTTAGCAACCTAGAGGGTTAGCAATGCTCACGAGTGCCACTGGTTATTACTGGAAGGCCTAAGGCAGAGGCAAAGGAGAAGAAAAAAGGGAGAATAAAGGGAGTAGGGAGAAAGGAATTTTAAAGGAAAACAGGTGAAAAGAAGGAGGTACACGAAATAGAAAGTGGTAGAGAGCTACAACAATTGCCTCAAGGATTTTTATTTTTTTGAAGCAAAAATACTGCCTAGGCTTGGGATTATAGCAATGAAAAGACCAATGAATGGATTTACCTTTAAAGAAATTAAAAACAAAATCTTATATTACTAGTAGAGTCCATTGTCCTGAATTACAGATAAAGTTGATGAGCTATAAAGGGAAAAAATCCAGCCTGGTTCTAAAGCCATATCTCTTTGTTCACTGAGGACTTTTGCTATTTGAATTATAATAGAGAACGTTCATTCTGACATTGTAATGTAGCTATAGCCACAAAGATTACCTTGTGTTTTATGTCTCTGTTAAATGATACATATCTTAGAAAACTAGTAATACTTTATAGGAAAGAAATGTAAATCAGCAGCTAACAAATCTCTTGGCTTTTTTTTTTATATACCATGAGAAGTCATTAGAGATTATTTTTTTTTAAGAAAAAATGAAAAAACACCACTTGGATCAAAAGAATAAATAAGATACAGCATATAATTTACCCAAAATTTTCTTGAATAGATTCTACAGTAGCATAAAAGCTCTTTTGTGACTCATATAGGCTAATTTTTTGGCAACAAGGAAAGCTCAGAACAATAGTTTCTTTTTATTGAGCTGCTTTTACCTCTAGTAAAAATCACAGAATATCATTCTCTTTGAGAGAAATCCTGCATCAAACATTTATTTTTTTCCTCTTTTATTTTATATTACAAGAACATAAAAAATGGACTTGCTTGTTACTAGCATTTCATCCACTGTAGCTGTTTGTTCAACTTCCCAAATAAGAATTCTTGGTCATTTGTATTGTAACCCTGTATGACTATAAGCTATAAGAACAAAATAGAGTTTAATTTTTAGATGGAAAACAGGAAACAAGAACCAATAAAGGTATAAGAAAAATAAATAATTTTCTTTGTAAAACAATATTCATTACCATAAACCCTACAGGAGGAATCAATTTTAGAAGGTAAAATACAGGAAGCATTAGGAATTTGTTATTTGTGTTTGGATTTTGCTTATTTCACAAATATTCCTGTCTGGTCAGATCAAGCTAAATGAGGCACATTTAAGATAGACATCCTGAGAAAAAATATACTAGTGGAAAAAAAATACACCATATACATAAGATATAAAACATAAGGTCATTCTCTCCACTATTTTAATTACACAGAATGAAGGCAACAATTCATATAAATGTTATTCTCTGGCTTTTTTTGTTGCTTGTTTGACAGGGTCTTGCTCTGCAGCCTAGGCTGGCCTTGAACCTGTGATCCCCTTGTCTTCGCCTCCCAAGTGCTGGGATTATGGGAATGAACTTCATACCCAGTTCCAAATGTTACTATATTTTTCAGAGATGATCTAAGAAAATGCACTACAACAACAATAATAATAGGGAGAGTACTATCATTAATCATCTAGAAAAGCAATTATTGAGTGTTCTTTGTACATGCCAGGCAAATGTTCTTAAATCACACAAATTCTCTGCTGGAGTAAGTATTGTTATAATATTTGCCATTTTACAAGATGAGAAAAATGAGGTTCAAAAACTTTAAGTGGTTTGTTCAAAGTTATAGAAATGAAATCTAATACTAGAACCCACATCCCTTGGGCTTTGCCCAAAAGTCCATACCTACCCTTAACCATTTGCTTTGCTGCCTCCAACATAAAACAATACTGCTATGGTGATGGTAGGATAGGTAACATGGTGATTAATGAATGTGTTTAAATATAATAAAAGCAGGTATTATTTCAATGTTAGATGTGGTTGAAAAATAAAAACAAAAGCTCCACATTACCGTTAAAAAGAAACTGACCTTTAAGGACATGTTTATTCTTATTTGAGTATTATACAATGCATACATGAATTGAAACATTACATGCTCCATTAATAAAATATACAATTTTCAGCTAAAAAGTGCTAACCCGACAAACTGGGAAATCAATCTGTCTATCTATCTATCTGTCTATCTGTCTGTCTGTCTATCTATCTATTTATCTATCTATCTATCTATCTATCTATCTATCTATCTATCTATCTAATTTTTTGGTACCAATTTTGGGGCTTGAACTCAGGGCTTGGGTACTATCCTTGAGCTTTTTTGCTCAAAGCTAGTGCTCTACCACTTAAACCACAGCTCCACTTCTGACTTTTTGTTAGTTAATTGGAGTTAAGAGTCTCACAGACTTTCTTGTCCAGGTTAGCTTTGAACCACAATCCTGAATAGCTAGATATAGGTGTGAGCCACCAGCACCCAGACTGGAGATATTTTAAAGCATTTTTTAAAATATAAGCCTTGATTGAATAATCACTAACAGAATAACAATATGACATTTTATTATATGTTATAACAATATATCATACCTTGAAAGTTGCTATGAGAGTAGATTTCAAATATTCTCATCACAAGAAATAAAAATAAATGTAAGGGGGGCTGGGAATGTGGCCTTAGTGGTAGAGTGCTTGCCTAGCATGCATGAAGCCGTGGGTTCGATTCCTTAGTACTACATATACAGAAAAAGCCAGAAGTGGTGCTGTGGCTCAAAAGGTCAAGTGCTAGCCTTGAGCAAAAAGAAGCTCAGGGACAGTGCCCAGGCCCTGAGTTCAAGCCCCACAACTAGCAAAACAAAACAAAACAAAAAATGAATGTTAGGCAGTAAATATTGTAATTAGCTCTATGGAATTATAGCACAATGCATACCAATTTCAAACATGTTCATATGGAAAAACAAAAATAACAAGTCTATGAAAAGCTTCTAAGCAATTTAGTTACATTTTCATCTTGGGTTCTTAAGGTTAGAGTTTAGGCAGGCAAATACTATTTAGTATTTATTTTTAAACTTCATGCAATCTCAGGCAACTCTTAGGGTATGATCTGCCAGTACTATGGCATCTGTATGAGAATTCATCAAGCCCTTTATGGATGTTTGAGTTTAAAGCAAGAGAACAGACTGCTTCAATTATTCCCTGTGCTGGGAATCTGTTCATCTCCCCCAGCCCCTGCTGGGATCATATAGATGTTTTCAATTAGAAAACATCTGGAAAACTTCCAGCCCTGGACTCCGTCTGTTATATTGTAAGTGTAGGGGCCAAAAGAATGAAGAAAAAAAACAGTGAGAGTTGGTGGTAGTGAAGAATATTTATATAATATTATATAATAGTGAAGAAAATTAAAATATTTACCTCGGACAGCATAGCCATCTTTTACTGATGCTGGGAATGGGGGTAGGTTATCTTTTGCATATACATCTTGAGCCAGGACTCGACCCATTCCATCTGAAAGAAAAAGGAGAAATGTGAGGGCATCTGAATAGGCAAATAGTCAGAAAGAATATAGGCATGAGTGCTTGTTTGGCACAGCTTAGAAAGGGCTCAGTCAAATCTCTTGTCCCAAGGAATAGGAGATAGGAAGAAAAGATGCATCCTGTTGCTTAAAATAAAAGATTACATACAATCAATTCATAATAGTGCTTGCAGCAATTATCCAGATTAGTTAGGCTGTCATGAAAGATATGTTCACAAGATTTGTCATTAATCCTTTAACAACTCAAATATGATCTTCCTTAAAAGCAAAGCCAAATCTTAAACATTGTCATATCCGCTGATTCCATAATTTCCCTTGCAGAAATCTAAGAAAATACATTTACGTTTATGTTTATTTCAGAGTTGCTTACATTACTAGAAAATGAAAAGAAACCCCAGATCAATAATATAAATATTTAAATAAGCAATGACATGTGCTTTGGATGAAATATCAAGCAAGTGGAAGTACTATTTATGAAGAATGTTCATGGACAAAGGAAAAAATTAAATATAAAACATGAAAAATTACACAGTGTATAATCTTTACTATATTAACATTTATATACCAATAGGAAAGACAAAAGCAATTTATATGAAAATTAAAAATGCATTTGCTTTACATTTTCTGAATATTACAATTAAGATTTTTATTTTGAGAAAATCAAACCAATACAATAAAAGGAATGACTTTCACAGAACACTTAAAAGGAATATTTTTTCCTCCAAAGAAAGCGATTCCACAGATTTTAAGGTAACAAATGATTTACCTGCTCTTCAAGGTCCAAAAATATACACATAACTTTTTACTCTACAAAACCCAATGTGTAGTGGTTAAGAAAAGTGTTGTGTTGTCCAACACTTGATCTCAGGAAATTTTCTACCAACACACATTTTTTTTCTTTTTTAGTAACCAGACATTTCCTTTCCAATATTAAATGAAATTCTGGATACTTCAGTATATTATAGCGTTCCTATTTTTAAACACTATTTCAAATGAGATCACACATGGCTGGTAGCATGACTCAATCTTAGCCATGGGCATACTCTCACTTATGCATGCACACATGTGCATACACGCACTATCCTTAGTTGTGAACCTCTTGAAAACCCTACAGCAGTGATAGGATGAGATCACGTGAGAACATGACACAAATGTTAACAGTATGTCACAGCCTGGGAACTCTGAGCACCATCAAGATCATCTGCCCTTATGGAAATGAATGGGGAGCCTTGTTTCTGATGTCAGAGGCTGGTCACCCGTTAGTAAAAGAAGCTGAGTAGCTCTTGGCAGTGAAAGACACTAGTCTGCATAGAACTAAATGACATCTCTCTCTCTCTCTCTCTCTCTCTCTAAGCTTTCATTTTATTTTTGTATGGCAGAGATATGGTTTTAAGCTCAATTTGACTATTTGTAGACATCCCTCAATTTGTGTTACATATATTAAAAAAAAACATTTTTGGGCTGGAAATATGGCCTAGTGGTAGAGTGTTTGCCTTGTATACATGAAGCCTTGGGTTTGACTGCTTAGCACCACATATATAGAAAAAAACAGAATTGGCTCAAGTGGTAGAGTGCTAGTAAAAAGAAGCCAGGACAGTGCTCAGGCCCTGAGTTCAAGCCCCAAGACTGGCAAAAAAAAAAAGATTTTTATTAGTATATACTACTTGTATAAGGGGTTTTGATTGTGACATATCTACACAGGGGTACATACACATCCATTCTATTATTCTTCCTAAACCCTCCTCCTCTCTTAAAACAATTTCAACATTTATCCTTTATACTCTTCATTGCTTCCCTCCTTGCTGGTACCTGTTCCAGTATAGAGCCTGTTTCATTTTTCTATAATTCACATTTTTTTCTTTTTTAAAGTATATATTAACTGTACAAAGAAGTTTCACTATGGTATTTCATATATACATACAGTATAACTTAAGTAACCTACTCTCTTTATCCGTCCTCTCTACCCACCTATTGTTCAATGGTTTTCAGTGAGATTTCTTATGTTATCCTTATACAAAGAAACAATGGATTTCAATATTATTCATCCTCCTTCCTTCTCTTTCCCTCCCCACTTCTCATCATTTCCTCTCTTTAGTTCCATCCTCTTTCCTGAAAAAAAACCACAACATTTCATTTCTCTTTATGGCAGCATAATATGTACCATATTTTCTTTATTCAGTTTTAGTTGGACACATAATTGATAGAAAAAAATCAATACCTAATGGTAAACAGAAATTAAAGGATCTCATGACCACTAAACAAGCATTGCAGAAGACACATGAAGGAGTCCTACACACAGAAGACAAACGAAAACAGGAATACAAGAAAGATTAAATCTCACTGGTTGAGTAAGTTAGTAAAGAAGGAATAGGAAAGAAGGAAATTTCATAAAAAAACAAAATGACAGAAAATATGACAGACCTTCCAATATACTAACACTGAATATTAATGGCTTCAACAATTTCATCAAAACACACAGAACAGCAAATTGGATTAAAAAAGAAAGATCTAGCCATTTCCTATATAAAAGAAACACATATAATTGACAAAGACAAATACAGGCTGAGGGTGAAGGATGAAAAAAGATTTTCTAAGCACATAGAACCTGAAACTAGGCAGAAATTGCCGTACTTATGTAAGAAAAAACAGAGTTAAAAAATTAGTCAAAGGGAAAAGGGTAACTTCAAATTAATAAGGGAACAATCTATGAAGAAGAAACAGTTCTTAACATATATGCACCAAATTTTGGTGCTCTCAAATTTATTAAATATTTCTAGACTTAGAACCACTGCACAATAATAGTGGGAGACCTTGGAACATATGGCCATTTTGTGTGTGGAAAATTAAGTTTTATAAATAGTCACTGTAACTATGAAAGGCAGAACAGTTTAAGGTAATAGAAAATGCTTAAATTGTGATTTTTTAGAAAGTATTTAGTGATGGAAATCTTGCAACACTCAGGTCAAATGAGTGTCACTGATGAATGAGTGTCATTGATGTCCAAGATGAGAATTTTCCTATCAGGATTTGGTGCAAACAAGCAAAGCAACAGAAAACTCAAATGGTCCTTGTTCATTTATACTTTTTCTTTAATGGTAATCTCTTGAATCACTGTCCTATAAACTACTTCATGCTTCACTGTGCACTTATTTCTCATAATTTCCATAATTTTGAGTCATGAAGTGTAATACTATAAAAATTTCCCAACCTCTCCCTCACTGACCTTAAGTTAGAATATTATTATGGCTATTAAAAGAGGAGATCTGTCTTGGAAATTCTCCTAATTGCAGGAAGAAGGGATTTTGATGCTATTCCCTCTTAAGCAATTTGTTTTCTTTTCCATTTTAAATGATAGAACATGTTTTTCTATTGCTTTTACTTTGAAACCAACTTAATGCTATTAATTATGCTATAAATTATGGCACTTCAAAGGAAACTTGGAAAGAAAAGATTGTTAAATACACCATATTAGATATGTGTAGAGCTGGGAATGTGGATTAACGGTAGAGTACTTGCCTAGCATGAACAAAACCTTTGGTTCGTTCCATTCCTTAGCACCACATAAACAGAAAAGTCAGAAGTGATGCTGTACCTCAAGAGGTACAGTGCTAGGCTTGAGCAAAAAGAAGCCAGGGACAGTGCCCAGGTCCTGAGTTCAAGCCCCAGGACTGGCAAAAAAGAAAAAAAAGTTATATGTACATTGAAAATTTGAAAACATAAACAGTACTTACAAAGAATGGAAAAAGTAAGAAAAAATTTTAAAGACTGTACATAGTGTGTGTGTGCATGCTGGTACCAGGGGCTTGAACTCAGGGTGTCACACAATTCTTGCTCACTGCTGGTGCTGCTCTACCACTTGAGAAATGCCTTCTAGCTCTGCTTTTCTGCTGGCTAATTGGATGGAGATGGAGTCTGGCAGACTTTTCTGCCTGGGCTGGTTTTGAACCATAATTCTCCAGGTCTCAGCTTCTATTTTCTTTTCTTTTCTTTTATTTTTTTGCCAGTCCTGGGGCTTGGATTCAGGCAGGGCCTGAGTACTGTCCCTGGCTTCTTTTGCTTAAGGCTAGCACTCTACCACTTGAGCCACAGTACCACTTCCGGCTTTTTCAGTTTATGCGGTGCTGCAGAATCAAACCCAGGGCTTCATGCATGCTATGCAAGCACTCTACCACTAAGTCTCATTTCCACCCCAGGTCTCAGATTGTTGAGTAACTATGATTGTAAACATGAGCACTAGTAGCTCATTTTTATAATCAAAGATATATTCAATAAAAGCCATGTGCATTGGGGCTGGGAATATGGCCTAGTGGCAAGAGTGCTTGGCTCGTATACGTGAAGCCCTAGGTTCGATTCCTCAGCACCACATATGTAGAAAAGGCCATAAGTGGTGCTGTGGCTCACGTGGTGGAGTGCTAGCCTTGAGCAAAAAGAAGCCAGGGACAGTGTTCAGGCCCTGAGTCCAAGGCCCAGGACTGGCAAAAAAAAAAAAAAGCCGTGTGCATCAACTTAAAAAAATCTTATTGAAAACTTAATTCAATTACATTTCCTTTTTTGAGACAGGTCCTTGCTATGTAGCATGGGCTGGTTTCAAGTTCATATATAGCTCAGACTGGCCCTGAACTCACAATCCTCCTGTCTTGTCTCCTAAATCCTGGGATGACAGCCACAAGTGTCTTCCCCTTATTATTTTTTTTAAAATTTTATTTATAGTTTTTATTTTTGCCAGTCCTGGGCCTGAGTACTGTCCTTGGCTTCTTTTTGCTCAAGGCTAGCACTCTGCTACTTGATCCACAGTGCCATTTCTGGATGTTTTCTAAATATGTGTGCTGAACCCAGGGCTTTATGTATGCTAGGCAAGCATTCAACCCTAGGCTACACTCCCAGCCGCCTCTCCCCCCACTTATTATTATTTTTAAATGTGAACTACATTCCATCAAAATTGGTTAAAGTAAGATACATTTATAATATACTTATGTTTAAAAGGAGGATATATGTATGTGTATTGTGTATATTGAACACACATACACAACGGTATACAAAGAGGGGAGTATGAGATAGGAAAACTATTCTACCTAGTTGTGATGCAGTGTAATTAGGCAGTTAGAGTTGGATTTGCATTCAAATAAGTTAATTCACTTAAAAAAAAAACCCTCTTTATATAAGGGTTGGTAAAAGCATAGGTATGGTACTTACCATAGTGAGAGAAAAATTACCTGAAGTATGAATTACAGAACATTTATTGTAAATACAATTTCTGAATATAAAAAAACTGCACTATTGTTTACAGGTTTGATATTCTATATGTATATATATATAAAAGCACATATACATACATTCACATGTGTGTGTATATATACATATACACAAAAATACAGAGTTCACAAACATATACATACTAGTCCTTTATTATTTCTAGTTTTTCTTTAAGTTTTAATTATTTCCCAAACAACTATGGGCTGAAATGTTAAATGGAAAATTCTAGAAATAAACAACAGAAAAGTTTTAAATCGCTCACGGTTGTGAATAGCATGGGAAATATACTATTTTGTTCTGTCCCACGCCACAAATCATACCTTTTATCCATAATATCCATACTATATGCACTACCAGCCCATCAATTACTTGACAGACACTTCAGAAAATCAGACTGACTACCAAGGCAATGCAGTACTTGTGCTCAAGTAATATCATTTTCTTAAATTGACCCCGGAGTAAAAGAGTGAGGCAATGGAGGCACCAGGGCATAAAACATAAAGCTCTGGTACTAGATAGTAATACTGAAGGGCCTATATGAAAATACAGAGTATCTAGGGTTCAGTATTATCAACAGCACCCATTGGAGGATCCTTAGAACATATTTTCAATGGATAAGAATGGACTACTATAAAAATATCTTTAATGAAATGTAGACAGAAGTATAAATTTAATGATGTACTAAGATGCAGAAACAGAAGAATGTGAGATAAGAGAATATGAAATTTTAGAGATTTTTTTTTTTAGCAATAACAAATTGTGCTGTGATGAAAATTGTTATGCTGGTGGCTTTAGTGTGTTCTTGTTTGTAATCTTTCGGGTAGATGCCCAAAAATGGGGCTGCTGGGTCATAGGGGAGCTCTATGTTTAGCCTTCTGAGGAATCTCCATACCGCTTTCCAGAGTGGCTGAACAAGTTTACATTTCCACCAACAAAGAAGTAGGGTTCCCTTTTGGCCACATCACCTCCAACGTTTGTTGTTAGTTTTCCTGATAATGGACATTCTTACTTGGGTGAGGTGGAATCTCAATGTTCTTTTGATTTGCATTTCTTTATGGCCAGTGATGTAGAGCACTTTTTCATGTGTTTATTGGCCATTCTCATTTCCTCTTCAGAGAAGTCTCTTCTTAAGTCTTTAGCTCACTTGTTGAGTGGGCTGTTGGTTCTTTGAGGTTTTGTTTTGGAGGAATTTAATTTTTTTAGTTCTACATATATTTCAGATATTAGGCCTTTGTCCGTTGTATGGCCGGTAATGATCTTTTCCCAATCTGTGGGCTTTCTGTTTATCTTGCAAGCTATGTCCTCAGTAGACGAATGGATCAGGAAAATGTGGTACACATACACAATGGAATTTTATGTCTCTATCAGAAAGAAAGACATTTACCCATTTGTAAGGAATGGAAGGACTTGGAAAAAATTATACTAAGTGAAGTGAGCCAGACCCAAAGAAACATGGACTCTATGGTTTCCCTCATAGGGAATAATTAGCACAGGTTTAGGCTAGTCACAGCGGAGGATCACAAGAGCCCAATAGCTATGCCCTTATGAACACATAAGATGATGGTAAGTGAAATAACTCCATGTTAAGGAAACGACTGTTATATCATTGTTGTAATTATTTTCAACATGCCATGTGAAACAGTAGCTTCTTTTGTTGATGATCCTGTTTTATCTCCTTTCTGTGGTTGTGCCCCCGCTATCACTGTATCTTATCTGAGTACCCTGGATTCTGTATATACTGGTATTAGAACTAGGGAAGTGAAAGGGAATATCAAAATTGAGAGACAAAGGATAAAAAGACAAATGACTCCAAAAGCAATACTTGCAAAACCATTTGGTGTAAACTAGCTGAACAACTCATGGAGGGAGAGGGAAAAGGGGAGGGGGGAATGAGGGAGGAGGTAACAAATAGTACAAGAAATGTACCCATGGCCTTACATATGAAACTGTAACCTCTCTGTACATCACTTTGACAATAAATAATTATTTTAAAAAAAAGAAAGAAATTTTAGAGATGTAATGAGGATATATGTAAGTGTCCAGTTACATAAATTAGTAAAAGGAAACTTTTAGTTCTTTAGCTAGTACAAGGTAGAGAGCAAGGAGTGTCTGATGGTAAAATTCTTTCAAGTACATCTTGCTCTCTTTTTCCTTATTTTCTGCTTTCTTAGGTACTGAACAATAAGGACGAGTTAGTGAACTCCTAGCATGTTTTGTGAACCATCTTAGTGAGGATTGCTTGAATGAAATCAGGAGAGGGGAATCTTTGCTATAGATAACTGCCCATATTCAGGCAAGCTAGAAGTCAGAGACAGGAACATGTGGTCTTGTGCAGTGGTCAGCATGCTAAAAGAGATGTTTCACCCTTTCCAATTTAATTCAATAGGAAAACTTAAAAGTATCCTTGGGTAAGCCTGCTGAAGCTTTCTACAGAAAAAAAGGAAACCCAGGTCAGAGATGATGAAGTCTTTGATCATGTAGTTTTGAACAAGAAAACTAGTGATTGTAATCTAAGACAAAGTTCCCAAGATAGCAGAATCTTCTCTTTTGGAACTTCACAATTTTTCCAAAAAGGCAATTTCAGGGAATAGTGCCAGAATATTCTAGTTCATTTTATACTGGCTGGTGCCATACCAAGTATGAATTTGTAATTTATTCATGTCATTACATTTACCAGTAATGATGAATCATAAGTGGTAGTCATACAACTATCATTCATTATGTCAGTCAGTTTTAAATAGCTATGACAAAATAGCTGAGAAAAAAGGAAGAAATATTTCTTTCAGCTCATAGTTTTAAGAAGATTCAGTCCATGGTCAGCCAGACATTATTTCTGGTCTGTTATGTGGCAAAAGATTATGGTAGAGGGGCAAGGAGGAAGAAAGCTACTCACCTGGTGGCAGGTAGGAAACAAATAGGGAACAGGAAGAGGCCAAGAGGACAAGGACAAGGACACAGTGGCCTACTTCTCCAACTACACTGTACCAAGTTTCTAGCACTTGCCCTAATAGTTCCCCTAGCTAAGGACCAACCCTTTAACACATAGACTGTGTATATGTGTGTATGTGTGTGTGTGTGTGTGATATTTCCAAACCTTAACAACCAGTTATACCTCTCTGAAGAAACCAAAAGAAAGCCGTTTATGTAAATAGAGCATTTGGTCCTTAAAAGCCTCACTGGAAAAAGAGGATAAAAATAGAGGATATGTGAAAGGGCAGACCAAAGACAGAAAAGGTACTGTCTTTTGTAGTGGCTCATATCTGCAATCCTAGCTACTCAAGAAGATCATGGTGTGAAACTACCCTGAACATAAAGTCTGTGAGTTTACATCTCAACCTATTGAAAAGTTAGGTACATTCTTGAAATCCTAGCTATGCAGCAGGTGTAAGTATGACAACCATAGTCCTGGACAAGCCTAGGCAAAAATTCCAAACCCTATCTTAAAAAAGTAACTAAAGGAAAAAGGCTGCCCCTAGAAAGCATGTGGCCCTTTTAATTTTTTTCTTCTTTATTGACAAAGTGAAATACAGAGGGGTTAAAATTTTGTATGTAAGACAGGAGTACATTTCTTATCCAACCTGTTACCTCCTCCCTCATTTTTCCCTGGCCTCCCCCCTCCCCATTCCCCTATACCCCCATGAGTTGTATAGTCGGTTTATACCATATGGTTTTGTAAGTAAGTATTGTTATTGCATTGGTTTATCTTTTTATCCTTTGTTCTTGATTTTGATATTCCCTTTCCCTCCCCTAGTTCCAATACACGTATATACAATATCCACGGTACTAAAATCAGTTACAGGGCTAAAACCACAGGAAGGAAATACAAGGGGGGGGGGGGAAAGGATATGTTCACTGCAGCACAATTTATCATTGCTAAAATAGGGAACCAATCCAGATGCCCCTCAGTAGATGAGTGGATCAAGAAAATGTGGTACATATACACAATGGAATTCCATGCCTCTATCAGAAAGAATGACACTGCCCTATTCCTAAGGAAATGGAAGGATTTGGAAAAAAATCATTTTAAGTGAGCCGGATCCAAAGAAACATGGACTCTATGGTTTCCCTCATAGGGAATAATTAGTACATGTCTAGGATAGTACTACCAGAAGATCACAATAGCTCAATAGCTATGGCCATATGAATACATAAGATGATGCTAAGTGAAATGAACTTCAAGTTATAGAAACAGTGTTATATCATTGTTGTAGTTATTTTCAACATGCATGAGGCCCTTTTAAATAGAATACCTGCCCCTAGCTAGCACAAGGCCTTTTAAATTAGAGGATCAGATTTGCAAATAAAGGGAATATAACTTCTTCTTTTATTACTTGTATCTTTCGTTCCTTCTTGTTTTCATATCTCTAGAGTAGCTCAGTTACAAAAATCAGGCCTTTTATCTTAAGATGTATCTTGCTACAACTCTCCAATCACAGGAGAGTAACAAAATGTCTTTCTTTTCCAACGTTAGCCTGTCACTCAAGAACAATTACAGTCATATTAAATCCATGCACTGTTTTAAAGGTGGATGAGAAGTGTTGGCTTAACCTGAGGTTAGAATTATCAGTTTGCTGCCAGGGATGTCTAGCTTACCTTTTGGTTGTGTCTTTGACCTCCTTTCCCTTGTGAGAAGCTGGGGTTAGAGCTGTGAATTATTTTCTACCCCATCTTTCTGTTTCTTTGTTCTTTTCAGTTGACCTATCACTACTTTCCTGATTCCTGATGCTCTTCCTTTCTTCATTTTGAATCTAGTCTCTCCTTTTGTTACCATGATCTTATTTGCAGGGGATTTTTCTAATCCATTCTTGCCATAGGTCCACATAAATAAAATGTTTAAAAATGCAGTGAGAATGTATTTTTAACCTCTTTTATTTTTCTTCTGTGGAAAACTCTTCTCTTCAGTAACAGAATTACAGGCCATATTTAACTTATGACAACTCAATTCATAGTGAGTCACACTTATAGCACTCTACCTTTGAATGCACTATGGGTTACAAACACGCCAATCTGTTTTTATTATAAAGCATATGAGCATGACGGAGAAGGTACTTAAATCAGTTAGGAAAAGACAAAAAAAGTAGACAAGAGGGAAGTTTCCAAAGAGAAGAGGCTCTTAAGATTCATCTTAAAAATTTATTAGAGAAATAAGGTAAAGCCTCAAGCATAACCAAAAGATTTAGAGGTATGGTTATGGACAACATAACCAAAGTCTTAGAGATAAGAGATAACAGGAGGTAAGAAACAGAGCACATCAGGTTTGTGTAGAAGCAAGTTTTGATAGTAAAGCAGTAAGAGAAGAAAGTACAAAAAAGATTATGTCAAGGAGTTTGGTTTTATCTTGGGCTATGCTCACCTTCACTGTTCTGAAGAATTGTAGTAGTAGTGTTAATAACAAATTTGCAGCTGAACAGATTTGACATCTAATCAGAGAACTGATTGGGAAGATGTTAATTGGAACACATTTGTTACAATAATCCAGGAAGTAAATTCCAAACACCTAAACAAAAACAATACAGTTGGGATGGAGATCGAGAGATAGGTTCAAGAGGATGTAGAATAAACAGGTATTGCAGAAGTAGAGAAAGTAAGTTTAGTATTTCTCATGTTAAATTTATTAGGATCAGATATGTAATTAATACAACATATGCAATTTTAGCTCATACAAAGTTGGACAATGACAAGGATTTCAAAATCACCCAATAATTGATGAGTGGGAGAAACACCAACATGAAAAAGGCCATGTACAGTGCACATACAAGATATGAAAACAGGCATAGTGGAAAGTCCTAACTAAAGCCTAATTCAAGGAACTGACAAATAAGGAACATCTGAAAAAGAGCCAGTAAAGGAGACAAGAATCATATTGTTTACTTACATTTCTTGGCACTAGACTATAAGTCATAGTCTGTTGTCTTATTTTAAAAAATATGTCTTAATGCAATAACTATCTTAGTTGATACTTAACCAATATTTGTTGAACAAACTGAATTATGCTTTTTGCTTTTTTTTTTTTTTGGTTGTCAGTTATGGGGCTTGACCTCAAGGACTGCACACTATCCCCAAGATCTTTTGCTCAAGGATAGTGCTCTACCACTTTGAGCCACAGTGCCACTTCTGGTTTTTGGGTAGTTAACTGGAGATAAAAGTTTCATAAAAGTCTCATGGACATTCCTGCCTGGGTTGGCTTCAAACTGTGATACTCAGATCTCAGCTTCCTTAGTAGCTATGATTACAGGCTGTTGAATTATGCTTTCTATATGTTTGCAAGGTTATTTAAATGCCCATGTGTTCTCTGTTGCATTAAAATTGAATTCAAAGGTTGAATACAAACCTCATTATTATTTTTCATCATTGTGTTGGAAACACTTGAGAAAGAAATTAACCATCCATGAAGAGTTTGCTTACTTACGAGTGACAACTACTCTGATGAACAAATGAAGGGGAAATAGCACATCAAGGGAAAAGAGAATACATCAGACAGCATTTTTCTCCTGCAGGAAAAATGAAATGTCCATTCCCAATCCCTTTCAAATGTGACCTAAGTTTGATATTTCTAAGGACAAATGTTAAAAGACAATAGGGATAGTTAATTTACTCCTATGATAGATGAAGTATTTTTAAAGAAATTGAACAATAATCAAGTAATGATATTTATCAAGTTGAAATGTATTATGTGAGACCATTGTAAAAAAGGAATTGCCTATAGGTCAGCATGATTATAAAACATACCAGTTACTACTCAGTTCTGGCAGAAAAAGTCATCAGACTCAGTTATTATCTCACTCAGTGCTGAATGAGGAAATATCACTCATTTCAGGCTAGAGTACTGGTATTTTGGATATGAAACCAATTATTTTCTCCCATTTTTTTATTGAAGAGGAATTTTATTAATGCTACATATATCATTGAGTAGCAAAATCCCCAACAGTATTTATTTGTTTCAGATTATTACAGTGGCAAATAATCTTTCTCATTCAACAAAACTGTACATTTACTTTGTGTGAATCTTACTTGGACAATGAAGAAAAGGATGACAGGTAAACATAAGAGTACCTCGGTAATTGATGATTTCTGTCCCAAGCACCGGCGTCATCTCCAGGACTGTGATAAAGGCTTTGTCCATAGATGTCAGAGGAAAAGGAGACATGCGGTGTCTTCTAGCTACCTTGGTGATATCCACAGCACTGTGACCTAAAGAGGAGGATAGTTAAGTGAGAACATGATGCTTAAACACTGCTTAACAAGTATTTAATAATAAGCACTTTCAACTTCCAATTTCAGGTATTTTGGTAAAATGTTATTTTTTTCTGGTCTAAAAATAGAGCCCCGCTATATATATATTTATTTGCCTAGGTCACAGAGCAAGTAAGTCAACAGCCAAGGTACAAACCTAGGTAATTTTGCTTTCATAATTTGTGGCTTCAATCACCAACTGTGGACCATGTCACTCGCTGCTTCCATCTCTGTAGATGCTCCATTTCACTGATTGTAACATTTTTCTTAGGAACTATAAGCCCAGAATATTATTGTCCCTACTATTCTTTTTTTCTTTATTACCCTTTAAAATTTTTCTTTTCTTTTTTTCCCCAAATAATTATTTATTGTCTTAGTGATGTACAGAGGGGTTACAGTTTCATACGTAAGGCGGTGGGTACATTCCTTGTACAATTTGTTACCTCCTCCCTCCTTTCCCCCTCCTTTCCCTCTTTCCCTCTCCCCTCATGAGTTGTACAGTTGGTTTACACCAAATGGTTTTGCAAGTATTGCTTTTGGAGTCATTTTTTTTTTATCCTTTGTCTTTCGATTCTGATATTCCCTTTCCCTTCCCTAGTTCTAATACCAGTATATACAGTATCCAGGGTACTCAGATGAAATACAGTGATAGCATGGGGACAACCCCAGGCATGGGATACAAGATGATCATCAACAACAAAAAAAAGCTTTCAACATGCCATGTGAAACCATAGCTTTTTTTTTGTCCCTACTACTCTTATTTCCTAACTTCTTCAGTCATGCTAGCTCCTTTATTTTCATTCATCGTACCAAATATATTTCCCCACAGAACCTTTGTACTTGCTGTTTTCTCTCTTGGATCATTTTTTTCAGCTCTCTGCTCAAATATCACATCAGAGAGGCCTTTTTAAAATCTTATATGTCATAGTTCCTACTATCACTCTTTATTCCCCTTACGCTACTTTACTGTCCACATTACAGAAATCTTATTACAAATAAAAAGATAAAGACACAAAGCTTTCTGAGGAAAAAAACTCACAAAACTTTAGCACATTTAAAGTTCTCTATCTGGAACATGGATGGATACCTGGAGACACTGTAGTGATTTTTCACCTATAAGGATGTAAGCCCATACATTAATAGAAATATAGTATGTGAATATAATATGTGAAATTGAAGAGATAACTCACAGGATGCATGATTATCTTTGCAAGTTGTTCATTGAACAGTTGTTCATTAGAATATATAAAGAGCTCAAAAGACCAGAACAAATAAACAAAAAAAAAAAGAAATAATCTAATACATGAGCAAAAAAGCTGAAAAGCTTTCAAAAGTACTAATGGCTAATAAATACATGAAAAAAAATCAAGATCCTTATTTACAAAGGAAAGGGAAGTAATTCCATCTTGTCCCGTCAGAATGGCTATCAAGAAGAAAGCAAACAACAACAAATGCTGTGAAGGTACAACAGAGGGTTGAAGTAAGGAGTGAGGGAGCTTCATATACTACTGGTGAGAATATAAATTAGTATAGCCACTATGGAAATCAATATGGAGGTTTCTCAAGAAACTAAAAATAGGGCTGGAGGTCTGACTTAAAGAGTAATAGTCTATTCAAGGCTCTGAGTTCACATCACAATAGTGACAAAAAAAGAAGAAACAAAAAAAAGAAGTCTGCTATACTACTTTTATATATTAAAATGAATGTACGTCAACATATAACAGTGATATTTGCACACATATGTTTATAGCAGTATTACTTATAACAGCCAAAAACCATGGTATTGGCCTAACTGTCCAACAACCAGTGAATGGATAAAGAAAACATGGTACATATACACAATAGAGAATTATTCAGCACTAAAGGATTATGATGTTTACAGGAAAATGGATTGAGCTGGAGACCACCATGTTTGAATGAGATAAGTCAAGTTTAGGAAGACAAATACAATGTTTTCATTCATATGCAGATTGTAAAGCTGAAAAGACAACATGAAATGATTGTAAAAGGGAGACTGAGGAATGGAACCAGTGAGGTAGATTCAGGACCAGTAGGTGGCGGTGGAGAAAGGTTAGAATGATGGGAGATGAATACGATACCAGTATGTATGAAAATAGCATGATGAAACCCCTAAAATTGTCATAGGAGGGGTTAAGAAGATAGACAGGGGGGCTGGGGATATAGCCTAGTGGCAAGAGTGCCTGCCTCGGATACACGAGGCCCTAGGTTCGATTCCCCAGCACCACATATACAGAAAAACGGCCAGAAGCGGCGCTGTGGCTCAAGTGGCAGAGTGCTAGCCTTGAGCGGGAAGAAGCCAGGGACAGTGCTCAGGCCCTGAGTCCAAGGCCCAGGACTGGCCAAAAAAAAAAACAAAAACAAAAAAAAAAAGATAGACAGGATGAATTTCATACAAGTATATTATATGCCCATATGTATCACAATGAAATCTCTGCACAATTAATTTATGTTAATAAAAATAAACCAAAATTATAGGTAAATACAATGTAAATTTATTTATAACTGACATTCATTGAGGTCTGGCCAATCAAATACCATAAAAACATACAGTCACACCAATCTAAATGGAGAGAGAGAGACAGCTGTTTCTGCTTTCTATTCAGCTATTTAGCTACACAGGAGTCAGGTTTGATATTCCTGTAATATACCGTGATTTATGTTATAAATTGTATAATTTTACAAAACCTTTCCTTTAAAATATGCTTAGGTTCTGAGAAGAAAATCGTATTTTTTAGTTATAAAAGGTTTATCTGTTGAGAATACTTGGTATTAGGATAAAAGGGAAGTTTTCTTTTAGCCAGCAAATTTGATTGCCACTGCTAACATAAAATACATCAACATATATTTACCAAGAATAATTAATGAACCAGGTACTTGTGTCCATGTTACATGACAGAAACATTTAAATATTTTCCTTTCTTTACATTATAAACTTAAGACTGAGTCTCTATCTCATTAATTATTGGATCCTTTACCGCTTCAAGGAAAATTGTCTTTCTTATACTTATGGTACTCAGTAAACACTTGAAGAGCAAATGAATATTCAGTCTCTTAAACAAGGATTAAAGTCAGAAATATTCAAAGAGCTAAGTAAAATGGTGCCACCTGCTCTGATTTTTTCACTTTTCTAATCATTCAATGTTTTTACAAAAACTCTTCACTTGGGGTACTGTGGAATTGTCATCCGCCTGATCTCAAACCCTAAAAAGCATTTTTATTTTTGTGCCAGCACTGGGGCTTGATCTCAAGGCCCTACATACACCCTTGCTTAGTTTTTTGCTGAAAACTGGCCCTCTACCAATTGAGCCACATTTTCACTTCCAGCTTTTTGCTGGAGATAACGGTCTCATGAATTTGTTTGAGTTAGTTTCAAACTCTGGTTCTCAAATCATGGCCTCCTGAGTAGCCATGGTATTAGATAAATAATTTATTTTAGTAATGGGATACGATGTGGTATTTTAACACATGTATACATGTTTTCTAATGGTTAAACAAGTTTAAGCATATCTGTCATCTCTAACATTTATCACTTCTTTATGAGGAAAATATTCAGAAAGCTCTCAGTGTTCTGAAACAGGTAGCATATACTTGGAAATATACAGGATATTACTGCTAGTCATTCCATTGTGCCAAAGCACACCAGAATGTCTTCCTCTCAGCTAAGTGTAACCTAGGACCCATTGTTATACATTTCCCCATCCTTGTCTCCATCTTTTTTTTTTTTTGCCAGTCCTGAGCCTTGGACTCAGGGCCTGAGCACTGTCCCTGGCTTCCTTTTGCTCAAGGCTAGCACTCTGCCACTTGAGCCACAGTGCCACTTCTGGCCGTTTTCTATATATGTGGTGCTGGGGAATCGAACCCAGGGCTTCATGTATACGAGGCAAGCACTCTTGCCACTAGGCCGTATCCCCAGCCCCCATCTTTTTTTTTTTTTTTAAACCAGCTGCTGGTAACTAATATTCAACTCTCAAATTTGATTTTTTTTTCTGATTCCACATATAAAAGTGAGAACATGCAACATTTACCTTTCTGTATTGTTATGGTTTGGATATTAAATGCTGCCCCAAAGTTCTTATGTTGAACATTCCTAGTGAAGCAGTGTTGAGAGCTGGAAATTTGAGACGTGAGCGGATCATAGAGCTCTGACCTCATGAATGGATGAATCCACTGAGCGATTCATAGCTTTATGCATAGTGGAGCAGACAGACTTTTAGGAGGAGTGAGTCCCTGAAGGATGTAGCTTGTCCCTAGTTCTGCATTTCTCCCTCTGAATTTCGCCATCATAAGGTAAGCATTTTTGTTCCACCATATGCTCCTCATCATGTTAAGTCTGCCTCATTATACACCTAGAAGCGACAGTCAAGCAAACATGTTGGCTAAATATTTTATTATTTTTATTTTAAAGAGATAGAGAATGGAACTATTTTCTTGATTTATTTCTCAGCCTTTTCATTGTTGGTTCATAGAGAAGTGACGTAAGTTTCATATGCTGATTCTATTATATCCTGCTAGGTTTCTGAGAGTGTTTACAAATTTTTTGTTTTTTCTTTGTGGAACCTGGAGTCTTAAGTACAGATGAAAATATCATATGCAAATGGGGATAATTTGACTTCTTTCCAAATTGAAATGTTTTACTTCTTTCTCTTTTCTTATTACTTTGGCTAAGAATTCTAGTACTATATTGAGATGACCTTGTGATTTTCTGTCCTTGATTAAATTCATGTGATGTATTATATTTATGGATATTGTTGAACCATTCTGGCATCTTTGGATTGAAATCAATGTCATTTTGTATGATCTTTCCAATGTATTGTCGAATTCAATTATCTAAAATTTCAGGGAGAATTTTTACATTTATTTTCATGATAAAGATTTGTCTGCAAGAACAGTGCTGGAGGAATTACAATACCCAACTTCAAGCTGTATTATAAAGCTACAGTAATAAAAACAGCTTGGTATTGGCACCGGAACAGACCTGAAGACCAATGGAACAGAATTGAAGACCCAGAAATGAACCCACAGAACTATGCCTACTTAATCTTTGATAAGGGAGCTAAAACAATAGTTTGGAAGAAAGATAGCCTCTTTAACAAATGGTGCTGGCAAAGCTGGTTCAACACATGCAACAAACTAAAACTAGATCCTTATATATCACCCTGCACCAAAATCAATTCCAAATGGATTAAAGACCTTGAAATCAAAACAGACACCCTGAAAACACTAAAGGAAGGAGTAGGAAAAACACTTGGGCTCCTTGGAGCAGGACGGAACTTCCTTAACAAAGACCCAGAAAGGCTACAAATCAAAGAAAGGTTGGACAAATGGGACTGCATCAAACTGCAGAGCTTCTGCACGGCAAAGGACATAGCTCGCAAGATAAACAGAAAGCCCACAGACTGGAGAAGATCTTTACTGGCCATTCAACGGACAAAGGCCTCATATCTAAAATATATGTAGAACTAAAAAAATTACATTCCTCCAAAACAAAACTGCAAAGAACCAATAAGCAAGGGGGCTAAAGACTTACAAAGAGACTTCTCTGATGAGGAAATGAGAATGGCCAAGAGACATATGAAAAAGTGCTCTACATCACTGGCCATAAAAGAAATGCAAATCAAAACAACATTGAGATTCCATCTCACCCCAATAAGAATGTCATATGTCAAGAAAACTAACAATAACAATTGTTGGAGGGGATGTGGCCAAAAGGGAACCCTACTTCATTGTCGGTGGGAATGTAAACTGGTTCAGCCACTCTGGCAAGCAGTATGGAGATTCCTCAGAAGTCTAATTACAGAACTCCCCTATGACCCAGCAGCCCCACTTTTGGGTATCTATCCAAAAGACCACAAATAAAATCACAGTAAAGCCACTAGCACAACAATGTTCATCGCAGCACAATTTGTCATAGCTAGAATCTGGAACCAACCCAGATGCCCCTCAGTAGACGAATGGATCAGGAAATGTGGTACATATACACAATAGAATTTTATGCCTCTATCAGAAAGAATGACATTGTCCCATTTGTAAGGAAATGGAAGGACTTGGAAAAAATTATACTAAGTGAAGTGAGCCAGACTCAAAGAAACATGGACTCTATGGTCTCCCTTATAGGGAATAATTAGTACAGGTTTAGGCAAGCCACAGCAGAGGATCACAAGAGCCCAATAGCTATACCCATATGATCACATAAGATGATGCTAAGTGAAATGAACTCCATGTTATGGAAACGATTGTTATATCACAGTTGTAACTATTTTCAACTTCCCATGTGTATCTGTAGCTTCTATTATTGACGATGTTCTTGTATCACCTTCCTGTGGTTTTACCTACACTATCTCTGTAATCTTATCTGAGTATATTGGAAACCATGTATACTGGTATTAGAACTAGGAAATTGAAAGGGAATACTAAAATTGAGAGACACAGGGTAAAAAAAGAAAAACAACTACAAAAGCAATACTTGCAAAACTGTTTGGTGTAAGTGAACTGAACACCACATGGGGGGAAAGTGAAAGGGGGAAGAGAGAGGGGGGTATGAAGGACGAAGTAACAAACAGTACAAGTAATGTACCCAATGCCTAACGTATGAAACTGTGACCTCTGTACATCAGTTTGATAATAAAAATTTGGAAAAAAAAAGATTTGTCTGCATTTCTTGTTTGGTTTTGAAACAAGCTAGCTTCATAGAATGGGCTTGGTTGAGTGCCTTCCCTTTGCAATCGTGAAAAAGAATTGGTGTTAATTCTTCCTTAAAGACAGAATTCACTGGTGAATCCACTAGGTCCTGGGCCTTTCTTTGTTGGGAGACTATTATTGCTTCAATCTCACAGCTTGTTATAGACTTGTTTAAGTGGTTTCTATCTCCTTGGTACAATTTTGGCTAGTCAAAAGACTGGTATCCTTTTACCATTGTCCATTGAATAGCTAGCATTATAGATGGCTTTAACAATAGCCAATTTATTTGTTGAGATGGAGTCTTGCAATTTCTTCAGGCTGGTGTGGAACTTGATCCTTCTGGTCTCTGACTCTCAAGTAACTAGGATTACAGGTGCATGATATCATGCCTGGCCTTAAACCGTGTGTGTGTGTGTGTATGGTATTTAACTTCAAGCTTGCTAGAAAGCTGCTTTATCAGAAAGCTGCCTCTAGTACTTCTTCATGTTTTATTCAATAGCATCTCATGTTTCTGCCTAAGCTGGCCTGGACCATGATACTCAAATTTATGTCTTCCATATAGTTGGGATGACATGTGCATGACAGTATACCCCAGCTTCTTATTGGCTTGCTTTTTACCCCCAGGTTGGTCTGAAACCATGATCATCCCAATTTCTATCTAATGAGTAGTTAGGATCACAGGTGTGAGTCACTACACCCAATACACCTATCAATTCTTAATATACATAATTTTTATATTGATTGGTAAACTTTTATTTTTTTTATTTTTTCAAATTTTTATTATCAAACTGATGTACAGAGAGGTTACAGTTTCATAAGTTAGGCATTGGATACATTTCTTGTACTGTTTGTTACCTCGTCCATCATACCCTCCTCCCTCCTTCCCCTTTTCCTTCCCCCCCCCCCCCCCCCGGAGGTGTTCAGTTCACTTACATTGATTGGTAAACTTTTTTTTTTTTTTTTGGCCAGTCCTGGGCCTTGGACTCCGGGCCTGAGCACTGTCCCTGGCTTCTTCCCGCTCAAGGCTAGCACTCCGCCACTTGAGCCACAGCGCCGCTTCTGGCCGTTTTCTGTATATGTGGTGCTGGGGAATCGAACCTAGGGCCTCGTGTATCCGAGGCAGGCACTCTTGCCACTAGGCTATATCCCCAACCCGATTGGTAAACTTTTAAAATTATAAATTTAGTGTGTATTAAAATGTAGTGTTATCAAAATACAGTGTTTATTATCATTTATTTGTTTGCAGATGTTTCCTTCTGTGCTCTGAAGAGCATTCTGGCTTTGAAATGTTTTATTGAACCCACCTCTACTGACTTGGTGAGAACCACTTGAACTTATTTTGTGCAATAAAAGTGAACATATATCTAAAAAAATTATAAATGAATGAGGGTGCCTTCATATTGTAGAACAGACTGTAGTAGAAACAAATGTAAATGAAGGTTCTTGATTCAATAAAAAATCTCAGGAGGAAGTCTTATGCTTTACAATAATTAGAAAAAATTGTATAAACTACCTAAGTGTGAATTATTATTCATTATTTGAATATACTGGAAATCTCAAAGAAGAGCCTTGTTCTGCCCCTATTAACTCTCATATTTCTATTTCACACAGTATTAGCAACTAGAATCTCTTTTATTTCTACTTTCTGAATCTTTCTGGACAGCAAACTACCTATGACAAGTTTCTTAGCAAATTTAAAGAACGAAGATGATAGCAAGAAATATATATGATCAGCTTAAATAGTTGAGGTCTTTGGTACTTCAAAGAATGTGTGGTTCAATGTCAAGAAGCATTTGACCTTTTATAGAAATCTCTTCAATTAAGATACATTGGTTTCAAAGTGCTAGGAAACACCGAGTTCAAAGATTCAGGACCATAGGGCACATTACATAACTGAAATTAATTTCATTTTTGTTTTCAATTTACAAGTTTTGAACTTGCTTATTCAAGGTAATGAGCCTCAGAGTATTTCTGATAAACTAGAATGCCCAGATGCAAATATTTGCTTATTTTCTAGGTCTGGATAAAAATTATTAAAGGAAAATACTCCTGAGGTTTCGGTATATCAGGACTGTAAAACAGCATTTTCACAAAATGTTAGTTCTGAGCTTTGTATCATTGGTTTACAACTCACAGAATAAAATTTCAGTTCTTTAGAGTGGTATATGATTATATAAAACTCTTGTTCCTTTTCAGCTTCATTGTTCACTTCTGTGTTACTTAAAATACAAACAATATTGTAAACATCAGAATACATGGTACTATTTCATGTTTTTATGCCACACTGCACTATGTTCTTTGGAATAATTTCTCTCTCATTTCTTTGTTTCCTCAAAAATTACTACTGCTTATTGACAAATATTTTTCATTGAAGAAATTATCAAATAGTGATGGGAACATGTCAAAAATATATTGGAACAAGCTTGAAGAGTCTCTCTTTGGTCAAATTTAATACAAGTTCATCACCAAAATAACTTAGGATAGTAACAGATTATTTTAAGAATGGAAAATAAGGATTTGTAAACACATGGCAGTCTAATCATAAGTCCAATTGAAAACTGGTAAAAATAAAAAAAATACAATAAAGATAAAAAGTGACTTAAAAAGTTCTTCCTTAGTTGGGGCTGGGGATATAGCCTAGTGGCAAGAGTGCTTGCCTCGTATACATGAGGCCCTGGGTTCAATTCCCCAGCACCACATA
Organism: Perognathus longimembris pacificus; assembly: GCF_023159225.1. NCBI lineage: Eukaryota > Metazoa > Chordata > Mammalia > Rodentia > Heteromyidae > Perognathus > Perognathus longimembris. The sequence goes on along the minus strand of NC_063174.1, from coordinate 35,300,175 downwards.
TACAGAAAATAGCCAGAAGTGGCGCTGTGGCTCAAGTGGCAGAGTGCTAGCCTTGAGCAAGAAGAAGCCAGGGACAGTGCTCAGGCCCTGAGTCCAAGCCCCAGGACTGGCCAAAAAAAAAAAAAAAAAAAAAAAAAGTTCTTCCTTAGAATACCAATTGATAAGCGAAGAAGTTTTTGAATTGAGTGAGTACCACATTGGCCATCACAGTGATAATTGTTTCAGACAAAATAATCAATTTTTAAAATTAGAAGGCAGAAGTGTCAGCAACAACAAAAAATATGTTTATAATAGTCTCAATGTATATCCACACAAGATACCTACTAAATACAAAGCAAAAACAGTATTTCTCAGTGGAAAAACCTAGCAGACACCATTATAATCAAGTTATCAAAGTTAATTATCACCAGTCACACGACATATCAACATCATGAAATTCCCCCTTCCTACCCCCCCCCCCCCACGATATACTGGGAAAAAATGTATCACATGTCAGGCATTTCTGACAAATGACATAATAAATCATGATGAAGCATCATAAAAATCTAAATTTGAGGGACACTGTACAAAGTAACTGACCTATATACTCTTCAAAAATATTGAGGTCATGGAAGACAAAAACTTGAGGAATTGTTCTAGATTAAATGTGCCTAATGTGATATAGCTAAATATAACACATGATTCTGGGTTGGATCCCAGATCAGAACAAAAAAGCATAATTTTTTTCCTTTTCTATAAAGATCATTATTTTTAAAAAGCACAATTTAATTGGTATTACATTACATAATAGTATTGTGGCAATGTTCATTTCTCGATTTTCATAATTGCACTGAAGTTATATAAAATGATGTCTTTTATTCCTTCCCAATCACCCTGTTTTACCCCTGATTCACAATGGAGCAGAGGTAAGAGGCACTGTGTCTTTAATGTACTCACAGGCAGTTTAGGAAAGTAAGTATATTAATATAAAAGGGATGATAGAACATATAATATTTTAATATTTGAGGAAATCTGGATGAAAGGCATTCAGGTATTCTTTATGCTATTATTGCAACACTTCCGAAACAAAAACTTTTTTCAGTAATAACCCCTTTACGAAACAATGTATGACTTTTACATTCTTCAAGAACTTAGGCATTATAAATAACTCCATTTTAGGATTTTTATTTAATATTTCATTATAACCACACAGTGATACCTACTTACACACAAGCCCTGTTTTCTTAACTACTTTCAAGGATGAAAAAGTATCTTAATATCAAGACCCAAAGATGCTATGATAATAAACTCTACATACATCTCCAAAACTTATTCTGGTCAATTAGCTCAGAGTTGTCTTTACTAGAATTGTCCATTTTAAAAATAGTTACAAATAGACTAAAAACTACTTATGTTTTTCCTCTTCTTCCTAATTGTTTATTCAACAGTTCTGAGTCAGTTTCATAAACAAAAAACCAAGAATAAGAAAAAATAATAACCATAATTTTTAGGTCGTGTAGTCAGGAAATTGAAAATTATCCTTCCTCAGTGTCTGTACTACACAGTTGAAAGATTAAATAATAACACTAAATGCAACACTAAATATATTTTTAAAGGCTATACATATGCTCAGGAGGTTTATTTTTATAAGGCCAAAGTAGGAAAAAGTCAATCATTTTCCATCATTTAGTATGAACTTAGCAAGCACTTGAACTATATCTACAGCATCTTTTTTGTGTTAGCTTTAGTTTTACTTTTGTGCCAGTCCTGGAGCTTGGACTCTGGGCCTGGGCGCTGTTTTTGAGCCTCCTTTTGCTCAAGGCTAGTGTTCAACCTCTTCTGCCACAGCTCCACTTCTGTTTTTTTTGGTAGTTAATAGGAGATAAGTCTTAGGGATTTTCCTGCCCAGGCTGGCTTTGAACTATGATCCTCAGATCTCAGCCTCTTGAGTAGCTAGGGTCATAGGCAAGAGCTACTGGTGCCAGCCTTTTATTCCTTTTGAAGTTTTCTCTTCAATTTGATACTGACATATTTTGGTGTATGCCTCTTTGGATTCATTCTAGTTGTAGTCATTTGAGCTTCATGCATTTGGATGTTCAGATTTAGGGTGGTTTGATCACTATTCTTCAAATAAGATTTGTGTCTCTTTCTCCTCATCTTCTTTGGGACCTCCTGTGAAATACATGATGGCCTCTTATAAGTCCCTTTAGTTTTCTTCACTTGCTTTATTTCTTTTTTGCTTTCCTGACTCCATAATTTCAAACTATCTATCTTTAAGTATACTGAAGTTATCTGCTCTGCAGAAGATACTGGCAGGTTTCTACTTAGGTAATTTATCCTTAAGTTGAACTACCCTCTTAAAGAGGAGTCATTTATTGTTTTGCCCCAGGTTTGTACCCTCCACCCCATTCCATGCATGCTCTGGATGCAGGCTCTGAAATTACTCCATGAGCGCCAGTGCCTTGCACAGTAGAACCACTGCTACAGCAGGAGTGCACATACATGTTCAAGAGCTTCTATGACCAGGCATGTACCTGTGGGTCCAGTCTTGAACTCCCAGAGTGCTACACACATACATTTTACATACCATTACTAATACTTTAGGTGGGATACCTGATACCCTGGGCACTAATGCTGACATCAGTTCAGACCAACACTAAGGTCTTTCCATGTGGTTTGAGCTCCATATCCTGGCTCTAAAGTCTGGAACTCAATTCTTAGACAGTGTATATCAGGAGGACTCTCATGAATCTGTCCCAGGCTATGACTCCTTTATGGGAGAAAAAGACATCAGGATGCTCCCATCAGCCTCTGTGATAAAATCCCCCAACAGTTTTCTTCACTGCTATGGGCATCCAGAGCTTTGGCTATTGAAGACTTCTGTAATCTTTGTCGATACTGATCTCAGCTGATGCTCTCACTGGAGCTGCAACTGCCATACATCCCACCTCATAACCACTTTTATGCTGGTGATTATTTTCCCCAACAAACCACTCACATACACAGATGTCAATTCAAGGCAAAATAACCAATCCCAGGAAATATGTATATTTCCTCCAATAGAATTAAAAATAATTGTTTAAAGGAAGTTTAAAAAGCTACAATAGGACTCAGATAACAAAATCAGAAACCATATATGACAACTCTCCTGAATTGTTCTTATACACTGTATACACATATTGAAACATCACATCATATCCCATAAATATATGTAATTATTATGTGTCAAGTAAAAACATGTTAATAAAAACAAAATAAAAAGTCTATTTTTGTGCTCAAAGTCTTGGCCTTATGCATGCAAAACATGCATTATACCACTGACTTCTGTCTCCAATCTTCACAAATAATCTTTGAACTTGAAGACAGGTCATTTGATAGCATCAAAGAGAGTTTATACTCCAACATTAGTCCCAAATCTTTGTGTTAGGACTATAATGGGTTGAGGTCTGGCATGGAGCCTTTGCTGAGGTAGTGGGCTTATGATGAGGATATGCCTCTGATTTCTGCTGTTGGTTAGGAGGTAGGGCAGGTGCATGGTCTGGTCTGCAAGGCATGGACACAGCTATAGGAGTAAACAGAGGCATACTCTGAGGGATAAGCCAAAGTTGGACAGTGCAGATCATACTAGTTCCAGGTTGCCTTTTTTTTTTTTTTTTTGCTTCTAAGGTAAGAAAATTTAAGAGGCACTGGTATGATAAAAGTTTCTTTAGAAAAGATGGGTACTAGTGGCTCATGCCTATAATCTTAGCTATTCAGGAGGCTGAGATCTGAGGATCACAGTTCAAAGCCAGCCCAGGCAGGGAAGTCCATGAGACTCTTATCTCTAACCACCAGAAAACTGGAAGTGGTGCTATGACTCTAATGGTAGAGCACTAGCCTTGAGCAAAGACTGCCTAGGCCCTGAGTTGGAGCCCGATGACCAACAACAATAAAGTTTCCAAATACAAACTTCAAAATACATAGTGCACTGTGGAACTGGAGAGATAACCTGTGAAAGTGAAGCTCATGTTAAGACTAATGGAAGACAGATTGGATGATAATATTAATAAATGGCACTACCCACAGCAATGGATTCACTTATCCCCTAGATCCCAACTAATAGAAAAGCCAGTACTCAAATTTCATAGAATGGCAAGGGCTCTAAATCACCCAAAAAAATAATTAAAAAAGAAAAAAAACCTGGAATACTCTTCCTTCCCAAATTTGAAACTTATTACAAGGCTACAGTAATCTAAACAGTGTGATGCTGGCATCAGGATAGATATACCAAAAATTCTAGGTATATACCAAAAAAGATTGAAAATAAGTACTCAAACAAAGATCTCTTCACACACATCCATGCTGGAAGTACTGAAACAGTCCAAACGTGAAAAATGGTGAAGAAAATGGTGGTATAAACATAAACATAAACATAAAATATAAACATAAAATAGGAGACTGGGAATGTTACTTGGTGGTAGAGTGCTCGCCTAGCATGCATGAAGCCCTAGGTTCTATTCCTCAGTACCACATAAACAGAAAAAGCCAGATGCTGTGGCTCAAGTGGTAGAGCTCTAGCCTTGAGCACAGAGAGACTTGGGGACAATGCACAGGCCCTGAGTTCAAGCCCCTGGACCCGTGTGTGTGTGTGTGTGTGTGTGTGTGTGTGTGTGTGTAAATAAGATAATTTTATACCGCCACAGAAGGAATGAAACATGTATATATGCCACAATGTTGGTGAAGCTTGAAAAAAAATTAAGTAACATAAAAGAATCCAGACAGAAAACATCTTATACTGCATGAATCCATTTAAGTGACATATCTAGATTAGAGGTAGAAATCCCTAAAGATAGAATCCCAACTGGTAGTTTCCAGGTGCAAGTAAAGAGGAAACGCTTAATGGGTGTGAAGTTTCCTTTTGGGATGTGAAATTATTTTGGAATAAGAGAGTGGTGATAAATGTGCCACACTGTGAATTTATTAATTAACAGTTGATGTTTACTTTAATCATGCAAATTTCACACACACACACACACACACACACACACACACACACACACACACACACCCACCCACCCATCAAAGGGAAGGACATGGGTGACTGGATCTGTGTGAGCCAACAATGAAATGCTAGGAAGATTCAGACAAGCGTCTTCCTCAGTGTGGTAACCTCTGATTCAACAATAGTTAAGATTAAGACTTCTCACTCTCCATAGGCTAAGAATTTTGCTTTGAAAAATCCCATGAGACTCAGAACCTTCTGATTGGGGAAAGGGAAGTATCTTTAAAGTTACAATAATGTAAGTATCACAACAGATCAAAGTCTGATTTCTTTGAGCTCCCAAAATTAGTATGTTTATTTTGTCTCCTAAGTGTAGAGAATCCTTTTAAGGACTACTTAGTATAATTAAATTCGAAAGCTTATTCCTTGTTTTTATTTTGTTTGCTTAATGAGAACATTAATAAGATGAGAGGAATCCAGACCTGCTAGGAATTAATATGAGACTCTCCATGAAGAATAAAGGAAGCAAAAAAGGGCCCAGGGCATGGCTCAAGTAGTAGAGCACTTGCCTAGCAAGTATAAGGGCCCAAGTTCAAAACCTAGTACTGCAAAAAAAAAAAAAGTCTATGGGGAAGGCAGAATGGGAAGGATCGAAAGGTGAAGACTGAATTGTATAGGAAAATAGAGAGGTTTAGAAAAGCTGTAGTTGTTGTTCAGGATCCTTTTTTTCATTTTTTTAAATTTCTATTATGAAACACTTTTACAGACTCATTTTCCAAAGTGACTGCATGGTTATGATGTTCCTCCAGATACTTCTGTGTGTATGTTGCTGAGGATTAAATTCAAGATGTAGAGAATGCTACACAGGTGTTCTACCATTGAACTACCTTTCAGCTCTCATCTTTGATTCTAAATTCTACATTATTATAAGCAGATATGGTCTAATATTATAAGAGACTCCTCTAATAAGTCCAGATTTATCATCAACAGGTATGAGAAACCCTTCCTCAACAATCTCCTGAATAGTGCTGTGTAACCTGAAATCTGAAACCTGGTCCTCTGAAAAATGCACCAGAGAAAGCTCTGAATTCCATTGAAAAGAATATTAACAGGCATTGTTAGCAAGTGTAAGAAGCAGTTTAGCTTCCACGGTTGGATTTCTGAATTGTTTTCTCAATCACAGGGTATACACTTTTCATGGATTATACATCCATTTTAAAATTTATACAAGATGTCCACTTCAGAAACACAAAGACCTCTGAAATAGGCAATTCTTACTCAAAACCTTGGACCATATAGAGAGCTTTTATCCAAGATCAACAGAGTAAGACTGTACATGAATCTGCAATCTTTTACTCTTAATTTTTGTTGCTGTTTTCTGTTCTTTTACGTCCTAGCTAAGGTTTCCTTTAATTATGCTACCCATCTTTTCCTTTGTGTTCATTTACTTTAGTTATTTTTCAATTAGGATCTTATATTTTTGTCAGCAGCCAGCATTGCCCTTAGATACTCTCGAGTATTGCCTATCTGGTAGCTTACGATTATAGGTAGTTACATTACTCCTGGCTTATTTTTTGAGATAGAATCTTACTTTTTTCCCAGGCTAGCTTTTAACCACAATCCTCTTGGCAATTTTAATGGCATTTTTAAGGAGTCAAAGTTTTTCTTTGTGATAGTAAATTAGCTTTTCCCTAGACAATTTAGATAAAACTCTGTTAAATTCTAATTTTTCTCCTTTTTCTAGTACCTATTGAGATATTGAGTTAACACATTTTTTTTTATGTATGTTGAAAAGGGAGTTAATTATAGTTGTCTTTGTTTTGGCTTCATTTAGGAAACATTTAGTAAAACATTATTAAGTAGAAGGAACAGGATACAGAAAAGGGATTAGTCACCAGGTTGGGGGCAAATTCAGAGGAGTTACAGAGGAATCATACCTGAACTGACTTGGATAATAAAGAATTAAACAGAAAAACAAGGGGGTAGATAGTTTATGCAGTGGCAAAAAAGGTCTAAACAATACAGACACCATTTAGCATTAAGAATGGGAAATTGTGGGTAGGTTCTATATGATTACAGTATGAGAATACATGGTAAAGGAAGAATATAGAAAGATAAAAATATATCTAAATAGGAAATCAAGAAGTTCAGAGGAAGAACAACTCATTGTACTCAATCCAAGCTATTAAACCACAATGTCAACGTCAGTAGCCTACCTGTAATGATGAAAATACTTACTGGCTCTGAGGATGTTCTCCTTGCTGCTGCACCTGGACTGGACCTGCAGAAAGAGCATAGATTCAGTAATTTAGGGTTCATAACATAGATAGCCAGATATGTGTATTTAGTGGGCAAACTCCTGAGGTCTAGGAGCAAAGGGTTTTATATGTCTCAGATGTCATAACGTATTAGTAAAAATATGTACTTCGGTTAGTATATTTTAATTCATCCTTCTCATTTTAAAGAAGATTGGCTTCCAGGAAAAATTTACAAGTGTACTATTATAAATTGGACAGAGATAAAACCAAAAGCAATATTTAATTCAAGCATATTTAAATATGTATAGGTGGCTCTCTATGTTTGTGGGTTTCATATCTGTAGATCAGAAATATTAAGAGACATCCTGCATCTGGACTTTTTCTTATTATTACTGCTTAAAGAACACAAGATAGCAATTATTTACATAACAGTTATATTAGGTTTCATAAGTAATATACAACATTTCTAAAATATGTGTAGGTTATATGCATATTACTGCACCATTTTATATAATGGTATTGAGTATATGAACTTTGCTATCGATGGGGATTCAATTCTCCATGGATACCAAAGAATGACTGTGTATAGGATAAGTTTCAGGTTACCACATATTAAGTCATGAATACAGATTCTCAATCTGAAGGCATTTAGCTTAGCTACTGACTAGAATAATGAAATCCATGTAAGAAAGTTATAATCAAATATTCCATTGTAATTTATACATAGAAATATAAAATATCATAGTGACAGGGAAAGAGAAGTCCTATGTACATTTATCTTTGATTCTAATTATCTTTGTGATTTATTGATCATAATTATAATTATAACATAAATTATGAAAAGATGCTTCTGGTGAACATCAATTAAACTCAATTCATTTGTTTATCCAATATTGAGTTATGAATATAATCTATGAATCAAAGCCTTTAAGTTTTTATTTATAAATTCAAGCCAAAGTGAAGCATTCTTTTAAAGGATATCAAACTGTTGTATTCAAGGCCACGTTAGATGGCATTAACATTATTTTTTAATTTCAGACATAACTGTATTTAGGCTCCACACCTTTTCTTCCCACTCCACAGCAGCTTGCCCCAAATGGATATATACACAACAAATTATTTTCTATATCTTAACACAATCTACTATTGCATGAAACAGCTTATGAAAGGAATGTTGTAACTTAGGGTGGATTATGGTTGTCTTTCCTAAAAAATTGTTAATGTTTAAAGAAATAACAATTAAAATGTCACAAACATACAGACAAGGGGAAACAAAACAAAAAGCCACGCACGCACGAGAGAAGAAAAGAAAGGAAAAGAAAAATAAATCCAAATGTTATTCTCTTTTGGCCCAGACTGTTTAAGTGCCTATAAGTATACTTAATAAAGATTCTAATCTGGAATATAAAATTATTTTTCTTACTGACAGATCTCATTGAAGAACAAACTGGACCAAACGGGAAAGAAACTAATGACTGCTTTAAGAAAAAAATATATAAAAAAGAAATTATGAGAGCAAAGAAAAGGAAGAAAGAGATGTTGAGGGAATAAAGCTAGATGACAGAAAAGAAAGCACGGACTGACAGAAGGGGACATATAAATGGAGAATGTTCTACTATTTCTTATTGACAATTCATAAGAAGATAAGAATGACTAATGAACTTGCTGCAAAACAAATAGGCAAGTTGGCACACTACAGAATGAAAATAAGTGTAACTATACCACTACAGCCTTAAAGAGGAAAAGAAACACACACTAACACAAATTAATAGACAAGCTTTAACAAAGAGAGAAACTACGTTTTAAAAAGTGATTCAAAGAACACAAGAGAAAGCTAAAAGTGTGAGAGAAAATCTGGGAGAAAGTAGGAAAAGAAAGAAGAAAATGTTGAAAGACAAAAACAGAGTTCAAAGAAGTCAATGGAAGTCAAGAAAGTCTTCAACAAGGTATGAAACAAGATGTGAAGGAGCCCAAACCCATAGCGCAAAGCAGTGTTTGCGAATGGCAAGTAGCTCCTTTGATCAGTAATAGTTACTCTTAAGTCGTAGCCTCTATTCCTCCAGAGTTCATCTTTAAGCCCTTCCAATCTAGAGTGGAGCTATTGTGCGGATAGAAACAAGAGATTTACAATGAACACAGCAGTTCAGATGAGTCGTTCAAGTTGTCTCATAAAAAGTCAACAGACTTATATACTATTATATACATTAGATAGTGTATATAATGGAAATAGTGAAGAACTAGCTAGATTTTATATTTACATAATAAAACAAAAAATAACAAAGTATCTTTTCTTTCTCCTTGCCTAAGTATTTAGCGAAAATAATTCAAAACATTTTAATAAAGAAATCCAGATTGCTTTAAAGTTTGGAACTTTTTTATTTCAAACAGCCTTAGAGGAAACATTTGGATGATGAAACAATTCAATTCTCTGAGCTAGGAGATCTATCAAGAAGTACAAACTGGCAACAAAAGTATAACCAATGTTTTCTCATTTATGCTGGCTGTTTGAACCAAGTTGGAAGAAAATGCCTTTTAAAATCAATGATTTATAAAACTTTCTTTACTTAAGTGATACTGAATATGCATATTTAAAAACTGAGGAAAACAAGAATTTTACTATTTATGCATGTACTGAATGACCTAACCGTCTACTACACTATGAAACTGGTTACTTTGTAATACCCACTTAAATTTACAGAATATCAATATAATGACTTTTCAATAACTCATGATGAAATTAGGATGTATTTAAAAGAATAAAGCTGAGAAACAATAATTACTCTTTCTTACATATATGAGCTATACAAAAGGTAATATTCTATGAAGTTTTAAGGTTTAATGTTAATATTATTATAATATTTTAAAATTTCGCTGCTTTTTTTTTTGTGGGAAAAGAAGAAAGACTGAGAGACAAAATAAACTGAGATTCTGGCCTAATCCTCAGGAATTAAAATGAAGGGTATGGAACAAATTATCAATTACTTTATTCTACTGTTACATTAGTTTACTACTTTTAATATATGACTGGATTTATATAGTGTTGGAAAAAATTCATCTTTCTACTGTAATCAAAACTAAAGAACTATTTAAAAACACTACACTTATTAAAGTCAATGGAGGAAATGAAAAACCTAAGAGACCTACTGAAAACATTCACTTACTAATCAAGATTGCTTTTGGAGTCAAATAATTCAATTGAATGTGTTTACATGTGCAACAGAATTTTTGCTGAAGATCACATTGTTGTATTAAAGAATCTCAAGGTAAGAAACAGAAAACAAAAGGAGGGAGAGCACATAATCAATGTTAAGCAACAAAGCAAAAATGTTTTAAAAAATCTGAGCAACTTTTAACAAACAACCACAATCTTTAGTACAGTTAGAGAAATCACTTACCTTATACTTAGGTCATAACAAGAATAGCACAGTGTTTAAAGTCAGCTCTTCATTATGGGAGGTACAATTGAAAGCCATAGGTTATAATAGCATGAATCGCTACACAAAAATGAAGACTTTTTCAGCCCAACATGAAAAGCTAACTCTTTAGGGAGAACATTTCAACTTATGTTTAATGCAACATGAAGAACAATTGAGGGTATAAACATCAAAACACATCACAACATATAAAGTCTCACGCCCAAAAGGGAGAATCAATCTCTTGGAACACAGAGATTTCATATGATCATAATTTGAGACATATAAAGGAAGGCACATCACTCTAATGGTAAAAGATGCATGCATAATGTATAACTATCCATTTATCTCCCCAGCCCACATCCCATTCAAACACACAAAAAGCCCACTAAGATTCAGGGAAGGAATGTAGTGCCAAGCTGTTATGAAAAAAGCAGGACACACGTAAGCGTAGCAGTGGTCATGTAATTTGAGGTGTTCTTCCCTTAAACCATCCCATCACCATGCTTAAAGATGCCAGGAAAAGATCCCCTTTCAATGCTGCATAGCTACGAGCCCCCAGCTTGAAGCTAGTGTAAGGAATTTTGATCACCGTTCCCTGCGATGTCAGGGGCTCTCCAGTGGAAGCCAGATGTGTAACACCAGGTAGTGGGGTAAAATGTGTGAGTAACAAACATCTTTCTTTTTCCTTCTGCATTTCACAGAAGGAAGGAGAGAAACAAGTGAAATCAAACCCATGTTAAGGACAGGTTCATAACAATAAATAAATATTAAAATGAAGGTTACAATTGATTGCAAGTTAACACAAGGCAGGTTTCACAAAAAAGTCTCTTATTTTGCTGCTCACCATATTAATTCATATTTTCTTTGCAAATGCTGTATAGTGTGGCTTACATAGAAAAATACGGAGCAGTTGATCAGATGAGGTCAAAGTCAAGAACAAAAGAAATAATCTTTGATGGACATTAAGAAAAACCTTTAAAGTTTTAGCATGACTTTACTGGTCAATAATCACAATTTAAATTAGAAATTAAGATTCTGTATATATGCTTAATTTTGTAATCTGAGAAGTCCTTGGAAAGACACAATTAAGGGTTTTTTTTTGTATAGTTAAAAGAAAGAGAAAACAGGACTACCTATTTAGAAAATAAATTTCCTGTGTACTTTATCCGCAATAAAACTTAGTATGGGCTGTACTTGCCAGTTAATAGGGTCAAAACAATTTATCAGAAAAAAACTTCAAATGTGCTTTTCTACTACTGGATGAAGTACTTAACATCGAGTTTAATTTCTTTGTACAAGATGAATTTTGATTCATGTGTGGCATCTAAATTTAGTTAGCAGATCTGGGACTGTTCAAAAGGCCATGTACTCTTATTACCATTTTTCCTTGTGCATTTTATTCTTAGCAGGCCAAAATAGCTTGATGTTTTTCTTTAGCTTGGATTTAGCATTTTAGGCTGTGTGCCACCTCATAATCTTACTTTCCAATGGAGAGCTACAGATTGTTGTGGGGTTCAAGGGAAATGACATATGTACCACTGACTTTAAGATGTCAAAGAGAGAAACAAACACAGTAGTTGTTTTAAGTGAAGCCACTGAAAGCTGTGAGATGACAGTGTGAGTACACATTCCTCATTATAATTTCCTCATTATTTCAAAGTAGAAGGAAGTTTTAGTTTTGACACAAGGTGTGTGGAGGGAGGGAGAAGGCAAACAAACCAATGTTTTTCAATAGACTGGCCAGAACTTAAAAAAAAATATCATAGCATATGATTACAAGTAGAAAGACAAGCTATATCATCTAAGACATGGAGCAAAGTCTGAACATCCTCATCTAGAAAATGCTTTGTACTCATGATCTTTTAGATAAAGCTCTTCTCTCTCTCTCTGGAATATCTTGTTCATTTTCATATCCAAATTCTACTTGTCCTTCAAAATAAGTTCCTAACTTAGATTGTACCAGTAGCAAAAACACTTCCCAAGTTCCTCAATTAGAAATATAATTAACAATATTTCCTTTATTTCAACAATGTTGACATACTTTACTGACTATAAAATTCAATCCTCCAAAAATATGGCTTCATGACTTGTAATTAAAGTAGCTGTGCAATTATCACCAAAATCTATGTTTAGCTTCTCAAAGTATGTTATTTGAACTTCCACACTCTAAGTACTACTGATAAGAATCCTCAATTAGAATGATCATAGAGAAATTTATAACAAATATACTTTAAACTTTCAACTGTATCAAATATAGTGTGCATAGTAGAGAGCAAACACTTGCTAAATTTTATTTTTCTGTAATTCTTGTTCTTTTCAATTTCTGCAATTAAAACTTTTTTGTGTTTATGCCTGTCCTGGCACTTGGAAGTCAGGATATAGGCATTATCCCTGAGATTTTAAAAAGTACTATATGACTTGATCCATAGCTCCATGGCTTTTTGTTTTTTGGTCGGTCATGGGCACGATCCCTGAGCTTTTCGCTCAAGGCTAGTGCTATACCACTTTGAGCCACAGTACCACTTCCTGTTTTTTTTTTTTTTTGTTAACTGGAGATGAGTCTCACAGATGTTCCTGAAAGGGCTGGTTTGGAATGACAATCCTCAGATCTCAGACTCCTGAGTAGTCAGGATTACAGGTGTGAACCACCTGTGCCTGGCCACATCTGGCTTTTTAGTGGTTAATTGGAGATCAGAATCTTAAGGACTTTCTTGATGGTGATGGCTATGAATTGTGATCCTCAGATTTCAGCCTTCTGGGTAGCTAGGATTATAGGTATGAAAGAGTAGCCCCTGGATGAACACTGATTTTGGATAGCATAAGAATGATCACAGTTAAACCTGAAGTATATAAAACTATTTTACCAGCTTACAAAAGGATTTTAGTTATTGGGCCTTATAGTATCTAGAAATAAAGTATGAAATACAAGTAGATTATAACTAAGAGTATAATATGGATAGCCTATAGAATGATCTCAAACATTTAGAAAACATGTTGGTATTGATATTACTTAAGTTTAATCAAATAGTAACACGTGAAGTACAATAAAAGTTTTGTTTAACTAGAATTTGTGTTTCAGGTCAGGTTGAGGAAATTCCTATTTTCTAACAGAGCAAGATGTTCTATTATCTCATAGGGTCAGGTCACTTGAACAGCAGAGATGATAGAGTTTGATGGGTTGTGGTCTTTTCCGATTTTAATTTGTGTACTTTATTGAACTTAAATATTTAAGGGTAATCTATTTCTGAAAGAACAAACAACCCTTAAGAGGACAGAAAAAATGAGCCTCATTGATATTCTTTACTCACTTCTTTTCTCTACAAATGAACAAAAAAGAAGAAATCAGATTTAAATAACTAAACAGCAACTCTACATACAATCTTAGAGCCTGATATTCTATTTTATTCTCTTCTCACTTTACATTACAAGAAAATTAGTTTAGAAAAGCATTCTTATATGACTCCTTTCAATCATCACTCTATTTGAATAATTTAGGATATAAGTATTTGGCTCATCTAAGCCTAGTGACCATTGTTTGTTTTTAATTAGATTACCATATGGGAAAACATATTCAACTTTTGACTTATTTAGAACATGAAAGACAGCATGATAAAGGAAACATCCTTCTGAGTACAGTAGTTTCCTCTTCCTAGCTATGGTGCCTTGTACATGACATTTCATACTTGAAGCTTGAATTTCCCTATTCACAAAATGGGGAAAATTAAGTAAGTTAATATATGTGAAAATGAAATCTATTCTAAGTAAAAAGAAGTATAAATTTAAATAATCATTATTATCTATACTCAGGTAGATTACATAAGGAGAATCAGAGGCATGTGAATAAAAATTTCCTCTAGATCCTGTCATGAATCAGGGACAACTAACTGACTATAACTGCTATGTTTTTAGGCTAAAGTTTCAGATGAAGGCTGAGGTCTGAAATTACCTCTGAGAAGATTAAATTCTGTGTTGTACAACTTCTGTCAAGTTACCTGTCAAGTTCTGTCAAGTTTTTATGGATCACAGTTTCATCATCTATAAAATAAGGATGTTTCCAGGGCTTTAACCAGAAGTCAATGGGCCCCATAAGAAGACCTAAGGTTATAAATGCCAGGGATCCATTCACTGGGTACAAAAACAGAACTGCAACCTTTTTATCTAGAAACCTAATAATATTATTTACTTTCATTATAAGCTTAGACAATAAACCACAGTAGTATTAATAGAATACTTTACCTAAGGATATATATTAAAATATTACTTTAGCATTATTTCATATTACAGTAGTTATTGGGGCAGCTTGTAGAGTTTGTTATTTCATGCATTTAAAAGAAGTGCTATTATATTACTAATTATTTTTGCTACTTTTGATCATTATTTAAAATAATTTGGTTTTCTTTGTAATCCTATGCATTTTATTCATACAACTAAAATATGTTTTTGAAATGAAATCTGTAGGTTTTGACAGAGTAACAAATGGGTCCACGTCAGAATTAAAGTTAAAAACTTCTAGAATCATTTGCAAGTTTGCTTTTAGCTGTAGTAGCTTGTGGATCTTAAAAACTCTTTCCATCTCTATTTTACTGTCCTTTATGAAATTATACATAAAGAAGTTCTTCTTTTAAAAATTGGTTAGTGAATTAATCAAGTGTGTACTTAATAGACTGAAACAAAAAAATAGTTACTGAAAAAATTTTGTACACCTCGGGGTAAAAAATTCTGCCTCATTTTATCTTTATCCCATTACTATAGATTGTTAAGGAGAATAATAACTTCCCAGTCATCATAGTACAAACCCTAATCAGAGATGAACTTCCATATATATTCACAGCACATACATATGCAAATACATGTTTGTGTATCCATAATAAATTATTTCTCAACCTCCTAGTCATTTATTATTTACAGATAAAAGCAACAGTATTGTGAATGTGTACTATACAGTTTTATAGGAACATAAATAATATTTATAACAAAGAAAAGTTTTTCAAAGGACCATTCTTAAGTATTTGCCTACTGTAATATGATATTTTGTCTTAAATTCCACCTAAGCTTTTCCATGCTCCTAGGTTAAGGTGAAGAACTCTTTTATTACTGACTTCTAAAGAAGTTGAAATTGTGGCAGGCTATGTACCTGGACAAGTGAATTATAATTATCACTCAACACCACTGTTTATTTATGCTTCTTTATAAGTAACTTGATAAGTTTCTTATTTGCTATTTAAGGGGATCTATAGAACTATATTTTATGTAGAATATACCTACGATAGACCTGGTTTTCACTGTAACTCAAGGAAGTATGAATTTCATCATCAATGGTAAATATTCTTAATGTATTTCCTATATAAAGTTTTAATACTAAATTGAGTCACTATCAATGACCTTTAGAAACTGTAAATCCCAGGCAAGGCTCCACTTGGAACCAATATTTATGACTTAGTGTTATTTTGAGAATTTTAGCATTGATTGTAAGTATAAAGAAAATATACTATTCAGTTCTGTATGTTATAGAGCTAAATTAAAAAAAATTTTTACTTAAGAGAGATTCATAGTATTTATGCCATCATTTCCCAATCTTCAAGGACTGTTTATTATTTTGTAGAATCATTTTTCTTTATCCTTGAGGTCAGAAGGCAAGGATTATTACTATTATTTAGGTTACACAATAAACTAGCATAAAACTATCCTTCTTGACTTCCAAATTTAATTATCTGTATACTATTAGTTGATCTTTTTTCCCCCAAAATACCAAAAAAAGTTGGTTATCATTGCATTTCTAACCAGACTTTTTGAATTTTCATTGTTCTTGACTATTCTTTTAGCAAAGATAAATCCACTGAGAATAGGAATGTGTATTCAAGAGTGAAGGAAAACTAGTTTAATGAAAAAACAGGTTAGGAAGCAGTACTCTGGAGCAACTGCCTGGATTTGAATCTTGGCTCTACCAATATTAGCTGTGTACAACATAATCACTATAGGTCTGTAGGTCTTTGTTTCCTCATGTATAAAATAAAAAAGATCTATTTATACTCAGGATAATGATGAAAAACAAGATATGTAAAAAAGCTTGTTTATAAGAGTTACCAGTTTGAGTGAAATAATGTATTTTTGTTATTACTACTATCATGTTTTTGTTTGGGTTATTCTCTATCTGTAATAAAAATGATGAATGTCAGGTGCTGGTGGCTCATGGCCTGTAAACTGCTCAGAAGCTGGAATTTGAAGACCTCAGTTTGAAGCAAGCCTGGGCAGGAAAGTCTGTGAGACTCTTATTTCTAGTACACTACTTAGTAAAAGCCAGAAGAGGAAATGTAGCTCAAGCACTAGCCTTGAGGAAAACAAAGGTCAGGAATAGCACCTAGGCCCCTACCCTAGTTCAAGCCCCAGGACGGACACACACACACACACACACACACACACACACATTTTTTTGACTTTAGATAGCTCTGACAAGGTCAAGAAAGATTAATTTAGGTAAAGATTTGAGTAGGAAGTATTAATATATACTAATTTTAAGAAGTAGAGCCTAAAGGACAGATACAAACAATAATCTAATGGTTTGTATTTTTGAGCATTTGTTATCATTATGCATTTTCTGGTATATCTGAGTCATGTGTTTTTAAAAAAATAAAATATGAGTTTTAAAATACTGAGTTTCTAATTGAATTTGATATTTTTTGTTTTTATTCTTAAGTGCCTCCCTATGTCACTTAATTTGCTCATAAAAAAGTAGTGCTTCATAAAAAAAGTTGAGTGAGACAAGGGGTGACACTACCTTAAAAGAAATGCACTCATTCTCTGACTTATATAATTGTACACCCCTCTCCCCATACCAAATATTTCATATCAGAATATGGATACACTGTTTTTCTTTCTAAATCAGAAAAAACTGTATTTCAGTATTAGATGAAAAGTGACTTCTATTTTTGTAAAAACTTAACTAGCATTTAATAGGCACAGGGAAGATGTCCAAAAACAAAAATATACAGTATTATTAGTAAAGTAGCAATGACATAGAAACTGTGTGGAAAGTTCCTTTGAGAACTACAGGTAACAACCTTCGTGAAGCATGTATTACCCAAGTGTAAAGTATACATGTGCTGCTAATCAAGCCTCTGGTAGTCCTACCATGTTAGAGTTAAAAATATAACTTGGTATTAATTAGACTCTTGTTTATGGTCGTTGCTAGTTTTCTGAAGGTCTAAGATTTAGGTATTGGGATTACTCACATGGAATAGCAGAAAACCAATTGCTATTTAAATTGTACTTGCAGTGTACAAAGAAGGGATAACTGCATTTTTAAGAAATGGGTAAAGTCATGACTCATACAAATATGAAAAGAATGTGTGTCAAAGACTTGACCTAAAATGTTAATTAATGAGAAAGCCAGTAAAATGTCATGGCTGGTTCAAAAGAGATTTAAACACAGAGATATATGGGCAATTGAGAATGTTACAATGAATTTGCAGATAAATCAACTGACCAATCATAGGCAAAGAAAACCTCTTTAAAAGGACACAATGTGTCCTTCTATAAACTTGGATCATTTGTATTACTATTTGAATACTACAACTTAGTGCTATACAATAGCTAGGAGAGGCAAAACAGAGAATGCCATTGACAATGCAGCCAGTAATCTTTTATTTTTATTTAGTTTCTTTCACACTTTTTCAAAATTTTATCTCATACCTTAATTGCTTGGGAGCACTTAAAAAATTTTGTTTATAAACTTAATTCTAGTTTGAGAGTTTGTCTCATGGTATACCCTTGGTTTCTAAGAGTGTAAGCAGTATCTAGTATGGTCACTTTAAATAAACGGTTTTAAGTCATAATATTAAAATAATAAGAGGTAATAAGTTGAACAAGAAATGTACTCACTACCTTACATATTGAATCTGTAAACCCTCTGTACCACACTTTGACAATAAAGAAAACAGTTTAATAAAAAGTAAAATAGTAGTTTATCAAATTCATAACACTTTTATCTAAACATATGATTTTAAAGAATATATGACAATTGTGTGTGTGTGTGTGTGTGTGTGTGTGTGTGTGTTACTCAAACTGCATCCAGGGCCTTGTGAATGTTTAACAGGCATTCTACCACTCAACTACAACTGATCAGTCCTATGACACATTTTTTGTTTTCACCCAAATCCAATGAAGACGCTCTTCAAATATTAACCTTATCAAAATTCAGTCGAGAAAGTGGTAAGGGAAGAGAAATATAATATCTGGTATAAGGGATATATATTACCTTGGGATTGCTATATAATTCAGATACCAACATTTCTGGATGAAGCTAGGTTCATTTTATAAAACTTTTATTAGAAAAGAAAAAGCTAATATAGAAGAAAAAGTCTGGAGAAGTGACATTCTTTCTCATAGCATTGTTAAATCTTGGCTTATATTGTTAAGTTTAGGTTTATTTTCTCAATAAGTATTATTATAAACCTGAGACAGTCAGATAAACATTAAGGGAAAAAACTTCCAAGGCACAGGGACGAGCTAGTGAAGAAGAGCTCAAGTGCTTTGCTGAATTCCCAAAGTAATGAGATTATTTTGAAAATTAAATGAACTACAGCAGGTGAAACATTTGGTACTATATCTGAAGTCTAATGAAGGGTAAATGTGTGTTATTCTGATGATAAAAACTGAGGTAATAATGAGGATGGCTAGAATGACTCTTATTAACTACTCAAATCTAGTTGCTAGAAGTACTCTCCTCAATCTTACTTGGGCTAGAATAGTTATGAATTTCTTCCAAATCAAAGAAGTCTGCTATAACTGGCTGAAAAGTGCTAAAGACTGTTAACAAAAAGAAACACAGGTGTTCGTAATTAGGTTTCTAGCAGCGTGAACAATAAAATATGATTTTCAAAAAATTTGATATTCCACAAAAATCAAAGATGGCATCTCTGCTAAAACCAATATGGTGTCTAGGCTGTAGCTCAGTGCTTGAATGTTTGCTTTCCTGAGAGACCCTGAGTTTCATTCCCAACACCACTCTCCCCCACAAATCTACAAAACTAGCATATGGTGCTGCTTACTTCTTTTCTAGAAATATTTGGAACATTTCACAAAAAATAAGAAAAAAATGTGTAAAAAGAATGTGTATATGATGGGACAGACTCACCACAGACATTTATATGAGACTGACAATATCCATCAGTATTTTAGTTTATATTTCTCAAGTTTAGAATATGGGATTTTCTAATTATCCCTAAAGCTAATTATACACTAACTTTAAGAAAAAAACATTAAAAATTATACCTTGTTCTGGAATCCAAAGTTGCACAGGGAACTCATTTTGCTGTTTCTTTTGCTTTCAAATAAACCTGCTCTGTCTGCTTTAAAAAATGCCATATTCACTAAAGTATATAGTTTATTAAGTATTTATAGGGCTGATAACTAATTTCCAAGACAATTTCATTACTGGTTATTTGCTTTTTTTTTTTTTTAAACCTTTTTCAGGGTTGTCTGAGAAAGCTTTGCTCTGTTTTACAGATTACATGAGGAATGTAGTCAAGTAGTTAAACTGCAAAAATCATTTATTCACCAGAGGCTTTCAACTTTTAAAACTCACAGATGCTTATTTATTTTTCTATTGACCTTACATTCCTTGTAGAGCTTCCCACTATTTCTTTTCTTCAACTCATCATCTTTATTCTTTTCTAACAATTGTTAAGTTGGAAAGAAACTCAGAATTTTTGTTTTCTCTTTGCTCACCTATATTATTTACTGAACATGTGAAAAATAAGAGGAAAAACAGAAACTGCTATTAAAATATTTGAGTAAACATTTATACATCAAACATTTTATTATAATATATAGTTACTATAATATTATTTGTA